>NC_091470.1:299273819-299573819 GCF_036971445.1 Narcine bancroftii | reverse complement strand
ATGTATGGCTTCAGTCACACAGAAATTCATTTGACTCAAAACTTTCGAATATTCAATTCACATAAAATTGTGTGCATTTGGTGATGAGATACACACCTCTTGGGAGAGAATATAAATTGAGTACTGGATTCAAATAAGATCTGAAATGTTACTGATGAAATTCCTATTGTGTCAAAGGTGCTATATAAACTTAAATGGCCACATTGTAATTATTTCCGTATTTTGCATATCTAATATTTTGGAAAGCTTTTCTTTTTTTTTAAAAAAAGACTTGCAACTCAATTGATGTTGCAAACAACCATTATTCCAGAATATTTTTCAGTTTACAGATGAAAACGTATATTTTCGTATGTAGCAGAGCACTTCACCAAACCAAAGGAGTAAGAGACTGATCTGTTTCCATTATCAACCCTTTGTTTGCAATGAATATGGAAGATGCAGTACTGTTGGAAAAAATGGATCAAAAATAAGTTGGCAAGAGTTGTTATGAGAAGATGCTTGATCGTCACAGACTTGGAGTAGAGTGGAATGGAGCCAATTGCCATTCCTGCCACAGTTATAGCAAAGTCACTCATAATTTGTGCTTTTAAAAAAAAATTATTTTTCACACCATACACCACATTGACCATGATACATACGTTTTCCTTTTCAAATATATACAGTGTCATTTTCTCCCCCCCTCCCTCCTCCCATCCCACCCTCCCTACCTCCCCCCCCATCCATTTAAAGTACAAAATCTAAGATACATTAAACCAGTCAAACAATGTTGTCATTCAATAAAAATAAACAAGAAATTCCACTGAGTCAATTCTTTTCATTTCCTTCTCCTTTCGTTAATTTAGGTAGTGAATGTCCCCGGTAGGTTTTCTCTATTGTGTTTCATGTAAGGCTCCCATATTTGTTCAAATATTTCAATATTATTTCTTAAACTATATGTTATTTTTTCTATTGGAATACATTTATTCATTTCTATATACCATTATTGTATTTTCAAATTATCTTCCAATTTCCAGTTTGACATAATACATTTTTTTGCTACGGCTAGAGCTATCTTAACAATTCTTTTTTGTGCACCATCCAAATCAATTCCAAATTCTTTGTTTTTTATGTTACTTAGGAGGAAGATCTCTGGATTTTTTGGTATATTGTTTTCTGTAATTTTATTTAATATCTGGTTTAGATCTTCCCAAAATTTTTCTACTTTCTCACATGTCCAGATTGCATGAATTGTTGTTCCCATTTCTTTTTTACATCGAAAACATCTGTCAGATACTGTTGGGTCCCATTTATTTAACTTTTGAGGTGTGATGTATAGCTGTTTGTGCTTTTGAGAATGATAATGTATCCTTATTTTTTTCTTAATCTGTCAACAGCTTCTCACATGATTGACCATGCTAAGATCCTCCAAATACCTGTCGTTGGCATAGGCAGTGTCGACCTGCATCTGTCTGCTTCTGTTGTTATGCAGAGAATAATTTGCAATGGGTTTACTCAGAGTCACTCACACAGAGATAAATCTAGTCTTCTCCAAAGATTTACACGTGAGCTCTCCTCATTGTAACGGTCAATGGAACTTTCATTTGTGGAAATAACAAAGAGATGGATGAATGTTCCAGAAACAATTACTGGGCTAGGGGCAGGGTGAAGTAATATTGAAGTTGAGGGATATGGGGAGAAGCAAGAGAATGATGTTGAGAGGGAAAATAGATCAGCCATGATATAAATGGTAGAGCAAACTCAGTGGGTGGAAAGGCCTAGCTCTGCACCTATGTCTTATGGTCTTATAAATTCTTGAAAATGCTCTGCAGTCCAATGTCAATTTCAGAAGTTAAGTACAGGTCCAAGACATCAGTTCACATGCTTCTTTTCAGTGCAATGTTATCCATTTGATACCACAAGATTGATCCAAGCTCTTTCAGACAGGATCTAGGCAATGCACCTGACATGTTCCAATGCAAAACTGACAATTAACTGGAGCTCAGAAGACAGTCACAAATAATTTTAAAAAATCATAGAGCACAACCATGTTTAAGGGGATATTAAAGAGCCATGGAGCTGAATTTCTATGTCAGCTTCGCTTTCCTGTATTAATTATTCATCCCTTAGCATCTTTAATATCTAAAATCAATGGTTCTTTCTCATTAATGTATTGAGTGATAGCCTGTACAAGCCTCTTGGGTAGAGAATTTCAAAGATTCAGGACCCTCTGGGTAAGGACATTTCTTTTAATCTCTGGCTTGTATGGGCAACCCCTTATGTCGGTTTTAGATATAAGGGAAACATTATTGCCTTATCCGTTCTGTGAAGCACATTAAAAATTGAATATACTTCATTGGGTCATAATTGAGAACTTCCTGCAGGTTCAAGGCATGACTAACTGCATCCGTGCTTATGTGAACTCTTGAGGTCTTTATTGCTTGAGAATAAAAGCACTGAACATGTGGATGGTGTAAGAACTCCAACATGTCCTGTTCACCAGGGATTAATTCATCCCAGGACAGTCTCCTGCCTTCAGGTGTTGTGCCTAATCATGGGTGGCCTTGGGAGACAAATGCTGACCCCAGTACGCAAATCAGTGAGTTTAAATAAATCATGCACGTGGAACATTAAAAATATGTAAACCATTGTTATATCACACACATGGAAAAGATCTAAGCATTGGTGTAAAAATTGTCAACAAGATGCATATCAGAATTTTTCCATAAGTGCATAGCAAATTGCATTAAAATAACTCAAAGCAAAATGGGTCAAAGTTTTATTGTTGCATTTCACCTTGAAAAATAAGTTCCTCTGTTGAATTATTATTGATGATGTCTTAACAGCTAATAAGGATTCCTAGTAGGTTAATTCTAATTATGTTGTTGATAGATCATGTTTGCATCTTGTCTTTAAAAAAAAATTAGTATGTTGTAAAGGTTCCATATCCATTTGTGTGTTATCATGTAAAAAAATTACATTGTCTCCAATGACCTTGATTTTTCATTATTACGGAATGTGTAGTCTTAGTCCCCTGGGAGTGCTAACTCCATGTGAAGCCTTTGTGTTCTGCCCAGTCTGGCATTTATGAGCATATAAATAATATTGTGATGAAAGATGTGTAAAAACTCAAGACTCTGGAGATTTGAGAATTAAAGTAGAGTTTATTCAAACATGGTCAAGGAGTCTCCTTTCCAGGGAGTGCTCATGGCTACAGATAGAGTTTGTCACCCCACCAGCCCACTAAATGTGGAAAATATAACATTTCTCAGTGCTTAGAGCTGCCAAATTTTGTATAGCTGTCGGTATTCTCTGTTGTCTGCAGTGTGAATGATGCCAAATTATAAGGCAGTATAAATATTTTAAAAGGTTTGAACAATTTGAGAAAATTAAATACTTTAGTGAACTGGGTCATTGGATACAATTGATATTTCAAAAAAAAAACCACCAGCATCGACTGAACAATATAATCATATCTTAACAAAAATGTCCAGGATTTCAATCAATAATGCAGTTTGTGTTCGAAGAGTTACAGATCACAAATAAAACAAAAAAATTGCATAACTTGCCACAGACCTTCAGTCTGTATGAAGGATAATTATGTAATGTGACAAGTGCAGATCTGTGGTGTTGCTCTTTTCCAGAGACACATTCCTGTATGTATTTGGTACCCCCTCCATAAATCTTCGTCCGCGAAGCCAAGCCAAAGAAGAAAAAAGAAAAAGATTATTAAACATTTCGTATCCACTGCAAGTTTTAGTCTTTCAAAAATTTGGTCACTGTCACTCCAGAATGAAAGAGTATGTTATTGTGAATTGATATTACTTTTTCTTGTGGTTTATAAATTAACTTGCTGATTGGTATAAATGACAGAATTCACCATGATGAACCACTTTGAAAGAAGGAGCCACCTGAAACATCATAAAACAAGAACAAAATTGAGAGAATGAATAAAGGAATAGTCACAAAATGAAGTGAAAAGGTTTAGAGATGAGCAAAGGCTCAATCAGAAAGAAGAGTTTCTTTTTAAAAATAATGGAGTTACCAAAGCTTTAAGAAAGAAGTCCAAGTGTGTGGGCATCTAAAGGGTTCATTACCAATTGTTAGCAGGACAGGAGATGCTACATGGAAGGCTGGAATCAGAAGTGCAGAGGATGTGGGAGGGAAGATGAGCCTGAAAAAGGAAGTGAAAATAATAATAATTTTAAATTGAGCACAGCAGGGAAGGAGAAGAGGCAAAGAATATCGAGAACAGTTCTGAAGGGAGAACATGAATTGTCCGGATCCACTTGAGTGAACTGCTACAGAGGGTGATGCACCATCATCAACTCGAAAAGACTGAAGTTTTGCAAAATTGATAGGCTTTTATTCACTCTAGAATAGAGCCACGTCCATGCTGGTCGACTGTCCTGCACTGGGGAGGGAGCTGTGTAGCAGTCACCTTTATTAAGAGCTTGTGGGAGGAACCATAGGTTCAATCGGCCAATGGACATGCCCAGACAGGTTACACAACCATAATGGTTTACCCCATTCACCTTTGTTTTTAAGAGTCCGGTGGGGTGAAGTGTATTCTATATTATCATAAATTAAGTCTTTCAGGTGGTTTGATCTGCTGCTGTGATGGTCGTAGTGCCGACTTCAGCTGTGTTGTGGCAATAGGGTCCTGTTCAGTCTGGGGTGCCTGAATGCAGTCATTGGTTTGGTATGGTGGATTTGTGGCAATGACCTGGCATACCATCCATAGGGGCTGGGGTAGGATGCCATGGACCTGGTACATCATGGATGACAATAGGTGAGGTGCAGGTCCCTGACAGAGACCGTGCCCTTGTGTCCATCAGGGTATGCCACGTAGTTGCGTTGAAGGTCGCCATGAAGGAGGTGGACCTTCTTGACCAGGGAGTCAGACATGGCTCGTCGCGTGCTTCCGGCGTAGGACCAGCCCTGGGGATGTCAGCAAGGTCAGCAGTGTGGTTCGCATTGCAGAATTCCTTGGGAAGGAAAACAGTCTCTCATGTGGAGTAGCATTGGTGGTGGTACATAAGAGTGATTTGATGGAGTGGAGCGCCTCAGAGTGAAGCAGGAAGACCTCTAGATCTCAGGGCTAGGAGGATGGCCTTCTAGATGGTGGCATTCTCCCTTTCCACCTGCCTGTTCCCCTGGGGGTTGTAGTTGGTGGTTCTCCTCGTGGCAATGCCCCTGGCCAGCAAGTACTGGTGCAGCTCATCACTCATAAAGAATGGCCCCTGATCGCGATGGGTTGTTTGTCAGAATAATACACCCAGAAAATAATATATTGAGTACGAATTGCTCAGAAGTAAATTCTAAGATTAGGAAAAGCTATACCACCATCATTCTTTTATTTTTGTAAATGAAATTTACTCAACCTAGCATTTTCATTATTCCATAAAGAAGAAGAAATTTTAGAGTCAATGTTGTCAACATAAAAACTAGAACTGCTCGTAATATATGCAAAAATTTGGGTAAAATTATCTTCATTATAGGATTATACAACCTATTAAAGTTATGGCCAATGGAGGCCATTTAGAAAGTGTTTGTTTCACATAGTCAATCAAATTTGTATAAATCTTTAATTTTTTTTTTAGTGATCTTAACTCCAAGATATGTAAAGTGCTCTTTAATCACTCTAAAAGGTATATGCTTATAAATAGGTATATGCATTATCATTGGAAATAGTTCACTCTTGTAGAAATTCAATTTATATCCTGAAAAAATACTGAACTGGGAAAACAAAGATAGCATTGACAGAATAGATTTCTCAGGATCTGACATGTATACTGTGTATAAAGATAGTTTATGAATTACACACCTGTTGATACTCTGAATACCACTTGTGTCACAAAGTGCTATCGCTGAAGTTTCCAAGGCGAAGTTAAATAATAAAGGACTTAATGGACAAACCTGTCTAGTTCCTTGAAACAGATTTAAAAAAGAGGATTGTTGATTATTAGTAATTACTGCAGCAAAAGGAAAATGATAAATCAAATTAATCCATGAAATAAATTAAATCTTTCCAAAATTTCAAACAGATATTTACATTCCACTCTATCAAAAGCCTTTTCTGCATCTAACAATACTATACATTCCAGAATTTTAGTCAATGGAGAGTAAATAATGTTCATTAACCTATGGATTTTAAAATGAGAATAACAATTCTTTATAAATTCTGTTTGGTCAGCAGACATTAACCTAAGGAAGAAGATTTTCCAATCTGAAAGCTAAAATCTTAAGAAATAATTTTGGAATCAACATTCAACAATGATATTGGTCTATAGAAAGCACAATCTAAATGGTCCTTAATTTTCTTAGGAATTAACAAAATTGATGCTTCATAAAATGTCCATGACAAAGTTCCAAGAGATACAGATTTGTTAAACACCTTACATAACTGAGAGTTTAGTATGTTATCAAAGGATTTTTAAAAAAATTCAAAGCCTGGGGCTTTGTTGGATTGAAGAGAGGAAATAGTTTAAAAAAAATTCCATTTCTGATATTGGAGCTTCCAATAAAAGTTGATAATTAGAAGAAATTTTGGGGATATTCAATTGTTGTTGGGATCTATCCATACTTATGGTATTATCATGAAATTGAGATTTATATAAATCAGAATAGAAATCCTAAAATGCCTTATTAATTTAATCATATGCAATATTACTATCTCCTTTATGAATATGTCTTTTAATCATAGCTTCCTTTAATTGTCAAGCTAATAATTTACCTGATTTATCTCCATGTACATAAGACTGGCTTTTTGATTTTAAACAATTGTCTTTCAATAGGATATGTTAATAATAAATCATACTGCATTTGGAGTTCTACTCTTTCCTTATAGAGATCCATATTAGGTTTCCTTGAGTATACTTATCAATTACTTTAAATTTTTTTCAGTAATGTCAGCTGTACTTTTGTACATTTCTTTAACCCTGCTGAATAATAAATTATTTGTCCTCGCAAGTATGCCTTAAATGTATCCCAAACAGTTAGGCTCGACATTCCCTCAGTTGAATTTGTTTTAAAAAAAAGATAAGTTTGTTCCTTAATAAAGTCTACAAACTTCTCATCTTGAAATAAAGTCAAATTGAACAGCCACTGCTGAGGTCCAGAAATTACATCAGAAAACTTAAGTGTTTCAAGGGCGCATAATCGGAAACAGCAATTACCTCAATTATACAGCCTGTTACCAGACAGTATCAATAAAGAAATAATCAGTCCTAGAATAACTACAATAAACATGAGGGGAAAAAAAAGTCTTTGTCCTTAGGATGTAAAAGCCACTATGGATCAACCAATCCATAATCAATCCAAAAAGAGTTAATAAAAGTAGCAGATTTATTAGGAAACATTTGATTGCTCTGTAATTCTATTGTGTTTCTATTGTTCTTCATGTATGCGTTCTCCAACTTGATTGCTCACAAAATAAACCTCACTCTGCAGGTGATACTAAACTTGCTCCCAAATCTTATTTTTGACCTGCAGGATATTTTTTCTGGAGGTCCTAACACATTTAATGTTCCTCCTCTCCGAACAGGATAATCTTTCCTAGGCAAAGACAATTAATTCACTTCAATCTGATACTCAATGATAGTTGATGTGAACAGATTCATAATCTTCTGAAGGCCCTATATTGTATCATGTTGCACTGGAGAAGTTAGAGCAAATAACAAAAAGTAGAAACATCAGAAGGTCATCAATCCCTGGAAACCTGCCTCATCATATAGAGGCATTAAAATGGCTGATCTGACATTCATGAAGTTTATTTTCCTACTCTTTCTCTATAACCCTCAATTTTTTTTTTATGATTACATATCAAGCTAGCATGGAGATAGAAGAGATTGCAAATGCTGGAACAAAAGACAAACTGCTGGAAAAACTCAGCAGGTCATCATCATTTGAGGAGACAAAGGAATGGTTGAGTCCCTGCATCAAGACTGAAATTTATATACTTGATGATTCTCTCTGGCAAGGTGTTTGGAAAAACACAGATTTCTGAGAAGTTCTTCCTTGTCTCAATCTTTAGTGGCATTCATTATTTAAAATCCATTTATAGAGATTGGAATCAGAATTCATTTTTTTTAAACTTTATTTATTCGTTCAAAATACAGATAATAAGTAGCATATATAACAATAGACTAAACATGAATGATATATATATATATAAAAGAAAAAAAGAAAGAAAAAAAAGAGAAGGAATCCAAATTCATTGTCCTGATCAAATTATGAAATTTGGTGTTTTGTAGCAGCCTCATATTCCAAATATTCATATAAACCACCCTACGACAATAAAGGAAAAAACAAAAAAAAAAATAGGGCATGAAACGTAAGGCAGTGTCTTTGGTTCATTGATGATTCAGGAATCTGATGGCAGTGGGGAAGAAGCTGACCTTGTGCCACTGAGTGCTCATCTTTAGGCTTCTGTACCATTCCCTAAGGGTAGCAGAGTGAAGAGGGCATCGCCTGGGTAGTGGGGGTCTTTGAGGATAGAGGCCGCTTTACTCAAACACCACCTTTTGTAGATGTCCTTGATGGAGTGAAGGCTGATGCCAGTTATGAGGACTGCTGTGTGAAGAATTTGTCCACAGGCTTTAATCAACATAAACTTGTACACACCAGGTCTCTGTAATCTCCTGGCTCCATGTGCCCGACTGCTCCCAAAGGAGCTGGCTCGAGTCTTTATATTGGCAGTTGATTGACAGCAGGCAGTTGGGGTCATCCTCCCAGGCTGCCTACCTGCAGGTACAGTGGTTGCCCCCTGCAGTAGGCCAGTAGGAGTGTGGCTACAGTAGTGGCTGTATCACCGCATTCACCCATTTCTTAAAATGAGCCTTGGTGGGGGGGCAGTGTTCTTGGTACCGAGTAGTCTAAAAGCTTATTTACATCTTCAGGCAGACTGGTGGTGTCTTTGCCTCTGGGACCGCTGCTCGATAGGCTCCTGGTCAAGGGTCCGTGGGTGCAAGTCTGCCTGAAGGTCGGCTGGATCCAGGATGGTCGGGACAGCCAGCAGCCAGGGTGGAATGGTTTCTGACAGCATGGGGATGTCTACCAGTATGGGGGTGTAGGTGTGGTGCAGGTCTGTGGGGAATGGGATCCAGCAGAGAGGCAGATAGAGGGTGTCAGCACCAGGGGAATCCTGGATGGGCCTGGAGTGGGGGGGGCTTAGCCCCTCTTGGTGCCAGGTCCCTAGTTGAGATGGTGTTCTCACGTCAATTGGGCTACCTGATGTAGGCGTAATTGGGGTTGAATTGGGGTGCACCTGCCAGTCTTGGGGGTTGAATTTGTGGGTCTTCCTCTGTTTGCAGAGGAGTACTGATCCCGGAGATGTCAGCCATGCTGGCAGGGAGACACCAGTCACTGATTTCCTAGGAAAGGAGAAAAAATGTTTGTGAACTAGTTGGTTGGTACAGATTTTCTGTACCCTGCCATGTACGCCGTCAGGGCCTGATGGCTTGCAAGGGTTCACCCTCTTGAATGATGTTCTGATGTCGTCCTCAGAGAAGGTTATCACAGGGTCCTCAGCCTTTGCAGGGATTCTAGTAGGCACTTTTTTGGTTCTCCATCTCAAAATAGGCATAGGTTCAGCTCATTGGGTAATGAAGTATCACAGTCATCTATGGTGTTTGTCCTCTCTTTTTAGGCTGTAATGGCCTGCACAGCCTGCCATAGCTGGCGTGTATCTGTCTCTGACTTTAACTTCTCCAGAATTGCCACTTTGCTTCAGAGATGGCCTTCCGCAGGTCAAACCTGTACATTAAAAGATATTTAGACAGTTACATAGATGGTAAAGGTTTAGAGGAATATGGGCGAAATGGAGGCAAGTAAGACAAACTCGGATAAGTAACGGTCAGTACAAACACATTGGGTGAAACATTTGTTCCTTTTAAATTCATGTTCAATGAGGACCACTTTATTCTAAAACCACACCTTCTAGTTGCAGACTTTCTCAAGAAAGGAAACGCCACTTCACTAAATGTCCTTTTGAATCACTATTTTTGGTGTTTATTCAATTTTTAGATGGCTTTGATCAATAGGGAGCATTGCACCAAGAACTTGTGAAGTTTTTTTTACTTCAAAATTATTGCAATAACCAGCCATTTTGCAAGGTTGTTTTGGTGGACATTTTCCTTGGAATGTAGTTGAACTGGGTGTATGAACAGTAGTTACACAGAGCAGGACAAGCTACTGGAGAATGAAAGAGAAGGAGAAGTGGTTTCAGCTGGAGGCCTTATTGAACAACAATCTCATAGAAACATTTCTCAATGAGGAAAAAGAGATGTCCATAATTCAGCATTGACAATGCCACTGAAATATGCCAGCTGTTCCATTCAGAACTGCAGAGCATGAACCATTTTCCTAGCTATTATTAAGGCTGCAATCAGCAAAATTGCTAAACAGTGTGTGCATTTTAGGCAGAGCTGCTATCAGAACCTAAGAAATATGAGCAGGAGTTGACTTGCTGGCCCAATGAGACTGCTTTGCCATTCAATAAGACCATAGCTGATCTGCCATGGACTCAGCCTTCCCTTTCCCCAAAAACCCTTAATTCCTTTACCATGAAAAAAATCTAGAATACCATGGATTTACTACTGTCTTGGAAAAGCATTTACTCCTCATTGCCATCCTAAAACCACTCCCTTGAATCTTGAGGCTACGTTCCCTAGTTCTAGTCTCACTTATCAGTGAAAAAAATCTTTCCTGCCTTTATCTTATTTAGTAGAATAATAGTTTGACAGACAAGAATGGCTTGTTTCTGAGCTGCAATGTTCTATGGATCTATCCCTTTCATAATTTTAAATGTTTCTATAAGATCCCCTTTCATTCTTCTGAATTCCAATAAGTATAGTCCCAAACGATTTGATCTCTCCTCACAGGAGATCCTCAGAATCAGCCTTGTGAACATCCTCTGCACCACCTTCAAAGCCAGTACATCTTTTCTCAAGACAGAAGGGGCAAAGTACCTTCTTGATTATCTGTTTCACTTGCAAATGATTCTTTTGTGATTCATGCTCAAACACTCCCAAGTCCTCTGCACAATCGTGTGCTGCAATCCTCTACTATTTAACTAATAATCTGATCTATTTTTCCTTCCAAAGTGGATGACCTCACATTTACCATCATTGCCTTCCACCTAACAGTTGCGGACTCAAACCTGACTCCTGTAATACTCTGCTTACCATGTTAAGGTAATCTAAGGAGGTTATCTAAGGAGAGTATTATGCTCCCTTGTTATGGAACAGCAGGCAGAGGGAAAGCCCACTTCAGCTTAAAGTGGTGGTTTTCAAACTTTTTCTTTCCATTCACATAGTAAGTGATTAGTAAGGGATTGCTTAAGGTGGTATGTGAGTGGAAAGAAAAAGTTTGAAAACCACTGTATTAATTGTATCTAATTGACTCGTTATATGCCTGGTTTCATAACTCCAAAGGAAATGGGCCAATCCCAATTTTTCTCAACCAAAATATTTTGGTAACAATTGGGTCTCAAGCAGTGATTCTCAACCTTTTTCTCCTAAGCACATACCACCTTAAATAATCCCTTACTTATCACAGAGTCATAGGGAAATACTTAAGGTGGTTTCATTTCATTCATTTCAGATTTATTGTCAGCGTACATACATGACATGAGATGCAACCCTGAGGTTTCTTTTTTCTGCGGGCATAGCAGAATTACCATTAGTTGGTAGTGTTAAAAATAAAATGTACACAGAATTAACATGTAAACAAAGACTGTAAACAGGTAATGAATGTTAAAAAGTCTGTGTAATACAGTGAGAACAAAAAAAAAACGAATAAAGTGCACAAGTAAGAGTCCTTAAATGAATCCCTGATTAAGTTTGTCGTTGAGGAGTCTGATGGTGGAGGGGTAGCAGCTGTTCCTTACCCTGATGGCATGAGTCTTGTACTTATACCTCTTTCCTGATAGTAGAAGCGAGAACAGAGAATATGCTGGCTGGTGGGGGTCTTTGATAATTGCTGCTGCCCTCTGACGGTAGCATTCCCTGTAGAGGCACTCAATAGTGGGAAGGATTTTGCTTGTGATTTCCTGGCCTGTGTCCACTACCTTTTGGAGGGCTTTGTGCTCAGGGGCATTGGTGTTCCCATGCCAGTCCATGATGCAGCTGGTCAGCACACATTCCACCATACCTCTGTAGAAATTTGTCAGTGTTTCTGGTGTCATACCAACCCTCTGCAAAATCTTGATGAAGTGGAGGCACTGATGTGTTTTCTTCATGATGCCTTTGGTGTGTTGGATCCTCCGAGATAGTGACTCCCAAGAACTTAAATCTGCTCACCCTCTCCACTTCTGATCCCCCAATGATCACTGGTTTGTATATCTCTGGCTTTCCTTTCCTGAAGTCAACAATCAGCTCCTTGGTTTTGGTGTCATTGGGTGCAAGGTTGTTGCTGGTGTACCATTCAGATACCTTTTCAATCTCCATCCTGTATGCTGACTCATTCCCTCCTTTATACAACCCACTACCATGGTATCATCGGCAAATTTGTAGATGGTTAATTTATTGTCTTACCGAGCCACTCAGTCGTAGATGTAAAGTGGGAAGAGCGGGGGCTAAGAACGCAGCCCTGTGGTGCTCTGGTACTGATGGAGACTGTGGAGGAGAAGTCCTTATCAATCTTCACTGATTGTAGTCTGGAGGTGTGTGAATTGAAAGAAAAAGTTTAAAAACCACTGGCTTAAAGCATTAGATATCATTTCATGCTGTCCTTAAGGGAGTGTGTCTGCTGAGAAAATTGTCCATTACTTCAACTGCTCAAAGCTCTACACTTGGCACTTTGATCCCTGATGTAGTTCACATGCTCTCATACAGTTACTACCAATGTAATAACCATTTCATTGTGTATATAGTTCAGCATTCTTCTGCAGGCATTTTTTTCAAAAGCTGAATCACCTGGACCAAAATGCTTGTGTGTCCTCTCTCTTTGGGGTACTTCTCTCCTATGTGGGTGCAAGCCATATGCTTGGTAATTTACAAAGTGTCAATCCACTGCAGCACATAAAGTGTTAGTATCTGTGATGGTTATTGAAAGTATCATACGACAAGCATTTTCAAATTAGCACCCTTCCTGTTTTTCTACCGCCATCTACCAAATTAATATGAGAATTCTCCAGAGCAATAGGTTGTTCAGATGTATGTTAATTAATGTCATGGTTGGGATGGATGCCAATAATAGTTGAATAACTTGCAGTGCATGGAAGCTGTGTGATAAGGGTGTGAGGGTATATGAGTATTTGAATATTAAGTCTAAGCCCCAATTGATAGAGATTGCTGGTAGAGAATAATGGGCGTGCTTCATTAAATGGTGATGTTGTTGATTGTATATAGCATTTTATCAACGTTAAAAGCAATTAGATATCTAACAGCTCAGCATCCAGATGCTTGCAACTTGATTCCTGACATTCACATCCACAAATATTCCCTTTCATTACCATTTTGCAGTGTTTGGAGTTCCTCTTGGTGCTCTGCGATACAAAACATCACACTTCATCTTCACCTTCTCTATCAAGATTCTAATGTAACACCCAGAAAATATACAGCTCATTCTCAAATATTGTGTTATGTCTCTTGCTAACTTATTATTTGTAAGTGCAGAACAGTGCACTTTCCTTTTAAAAGGTATGGATTGTGTTTGAGGAATAGTGCTTGGGACCTGACACTGACTGAAGTTTCAGATTTCAGAAATATTGTCAGAATACATACATAACATCACATACCGCCCTGAGATCCTTTGATTGTGAAGGAGTTGGATGGATGAATTTGGTCTACCTCCCAGGCTAGATCAAACGAATACAAGTCGATCACACATCGTGATCCCTGTGGCTGTTTACCAGCTCTATTCTATTTAGTGGCACTCCTGTTCTGCAATAGTTTAGTTCATCTATCAAGGTGTCCAAAACCTAAAAAAAATGTAATTGGAATAATGGATGAGATTTGATATTATTAATGACATTGGAATAGAAGTTTTTCTTTGACTTAGGTTTCTGGATGTGCATTGTTATTCTTGAATCCCTTGAACTATGTTGTCACCCCACTTCTTGGCTGGAAAGAAAGGAGAAGAAAGCATGTTGGTTTGCTTGCTGGTAAGTGGGAGAAGGAGTACATCATAGGAATGAGTGAATTTCAACTGGAATGGAAATTGTTTCAAGTACCTGCACTGCCTCATTGTGTTTTCCACTGGCTATTGGCCTACTTCAGAAATGATAAGTACATGATGGCATCTTCTCCATTTTCAACCCCACCTAATTAAATAGCAACACTATTGATTTCATTGGTCTCTGATTAACATGTACAGTGAGGATCCCGCCAGATGCTTTATTTGAAGGTGTGCTAAAGTTAGAAATTGATCAGTATCTGCTTACCAGTTCATTTCCTGCTCAGCAAGGAAATTCTCTTGTATATTTAGAACTGGATATTTGATTTATCAAAAAATGAAGAGAAGCAGCTATAGTTTCCTCTTCTTTATAATTTGCATTATTGATTTACATTTCCAGTATGCTTTGTGAAGTAAACTGACATGCATATACTGTAAGGGATAGGTGGTTGATCAAAAGTTACTTTGAACACCATTTACTTGGCAGGCATTCAAGGTGCTCCCTTGGTGTTTTGTTGCTGAAGTTAAAGTTTCAAGAATTTTTTTTAAAAAGTGGCAATCTATGATTCCAAAATTCAGTGCTCCAAAAGGCTCAATATTATACAATGTAAACACACCCACTTTGAGCTTTTATACAAAGTATCAGATTTTATCATCTTGATGTTTGAAAAACATCGGAATGATATTTTGCTAATCTTATGTAGTTTTTTTTGCTGCAAAGGAGAATGCAATATTTTCCACATTGTTGGTGTAGGTGCTGAATGTTGAAAGTTTATAATTTCACTTGGAGATAAAATGATAATGAAGGTCAATTGGTGCATGAAGAGTTAGATTTCAGATTTATTGCCAGAGTATACACATGACATCACATACAACCATGAGATTCCTTTATCTGCTGGCATGGAAGAATTACCACTAATTGGTAGTGCAAAAAATGAACTGTACCTAGTGTAAACAAAGAAAGAAATGTAAACAGATAATAAATGCAAACAAATTGACTGTCCAATACAATGGAAAAAAAAAAGAAAATCAATGAAGTGCACAACTAAGAGTCCTTAAATGAGTCTCTGATTGAGTTTGCCATTGAGGAGTCTGATTGTGGAGGGATGGCAGCTGTTCCTGAACCTGATGGTGCGAGTCTAGTGGCGCCTAGACCTCTTTTCTGATGGCAGCAGCGAGAACAGCGCGTGTGCAGGGTGATGTGGGTCATTGATGATTGTTGCTGCCCTCTGATAGCAGTGTCCCTGTAGATGTACTCACTAGTGGGGAGGGGTTTGCCTGTGAGGTCCTGGGTTGTGTCCACTCCCTTTTGGAGGGTTTTACATTCAGAAGTCTTGGAGGTCCCATACCAGACCAAGATGCAACTGGTCATCACACTTTCCAACCCTACTCTGTAAAAATTTTCCAGGGTTTCTGGTGTCATACCAAACTCCTGAGGAAATAGAGGTGCTGACATGTTTTCTTCATGATGAAATTAGTTTATTGGCTTCAGGAAAGATCCTTGAAATAGTGACTCCCAAGAACTTAAATTTGCTCACCCTCTCCACCTCTGATCCTGCAATGATCACTGGATTGTATACCTCTGGTTTTCCCTTCCAGAAGTCAACAATCAGCTCCTTAGTTTTGGTGCCATTGAGTGCAAAGTTGTTGTTGGTATACCGTTCAGCCAAATTTTCAATCTCCATCTTGTATGCTGAGTCATCCCCTTTCTTTATACAACCCACTACTGTGTCATCTGCAAATTTGTAGATTGTGTTATTGTCATACTGAGCCACACTGTCATAGATGTAAAGTGAATAGAGCAGAGGCTAAAAACACAGCCCTGTAGTTCTCCAGTACTGATAGAGATTATGAAGGAGAAGTTTTTACCAATCTTCACTGATTGTGGTCTGGAGGTGAAGAAATTCATGACCCAATTATGTAATGGGGTGTTTATTCCCAGGTCTTGGAATTTGCTGATCAGTTTTGAGACGATGACAGTGTTAAATGCCAAACTGTATTCAATAAAGAACATCCTGATTTATGCATCTTTGTTTTCCAGATGTTCCAGGGCTTGTGTAGAGCCAGTAAGATGGCATCCACCGTAGACCTGTTACTACAATAGGCGAACTGGAATGTATCCATGTCACTGCTCAGACAGGAGTTGATCCTTCATCACCAGCCTTTCAAAGCACTTCATCACTGTTGATGTAAGTGTTGCTGGTCAATAGTCATTAAGGCAGGTTACTACACTCTTCTTGGGCACCGGTATGATTGATGCCTGTTTGAAACAGGTAGGTACCACACCCTGCTGGAGTGAGATATTGAAGATATCCGTGAATACCTTGGTAAGTTTGTCAGCGCAGAATTTTACTATTCAGCCAGGTACTTCATCTCTCCAGAAGATAGCAAGCATGTCATCCTCCAATACAGACAAGATGGGGTCATCAAGGGATGTGAGGGTGCAGAGGGGTGGGTGTTTCCTGTTATTGTCATCAAAAGGGGCTTAGAAGGAGTTGAGTTTCTCTGGGAGAGAAGCTTTGCCATCTGCTTCTTTAGCAGATTTGGTTTCATAACAGGTTATGGCATTTAGGCCCTACCACAGCTGTGGGGTCTCCCTTGTTGTTTACATTTTCATCCAGAATCTCCACTCCATCCAGGAGGTAGCTTTCCACAGATAACGTCCATGCACAAAAAAAACCCTAAGAGCAATGATGCTGGCAGAGAACCCAAAAAGAGCACCTATTTGCATGTAACCAATCCAATTAGAACCAAATAAATTCAGAAAATTCAAACATCTGGTAAATAGTTTGAATCTGAACTTGGCTCAGTTATAAATGTCGTAACTAGGTTTCTGTTTGGAAAGGTAGGATGTTATGCTAATTTAATTGGTCATTTGATATATACTATTGTAGTTGGTGTATCTTTGGCACTTGTTTGGCTGCATCAAGGAAGAATTTTGATGTAGCTGTATATTGTACATATGTATATGAGAATAAGCTATCTCAGCCTGTACTGAAACCTTTGGTTATATGCCTCCCTTTAGATTTCCATCTGACAAAATTGAGATGACTCTAGATTTATTGTTAGATCGGTGTGAAATACCACTCAATGCACTTAACTGAAATATCAGCCTGATTTATCCACTTATCTAATATGGAAAAAAAAATCAACAGCTTTTGACTTGAAGTGTTCTGATGTAAATTCAGTCAGAGTGGGGAAACTTTGCAAGACTTGGTTTAAGTGGTTGATTTTTGGCTTGGAGAATGACTGGAACAGAATATTTAACTGTGAGTGGATTGGGAGTAGGACATAATAGAGACCAAAGATGCATTTGTGACAATCAATGAAAGCATTCATGTGGCAGTGAAAGAAGTGATTGGGACTGAATATTTGGTATTTGGTTGAAGACATTAGTGTCAGATAGAGTTCAATGAAGTATCAAACAGATTTCTGAAGGAGTATAATACATATAATAGGACAAAGCAGGTATATAAATAAGAAACTAAAAAATTCTGGTGCCAGTAGAGAATGAGAGGATATTATAAAATAAAGGTTGGGCATGAGAAATTAAGGAAGTGGCAATGAAGACCAATTTTTAAAATTGAAATAATTGGAAGTTAAGAAATCAATATTGATTAAATTAAGTGAATGGGGGAAATGGACTTGTTATTAGATTGGAGACATTTGGTAAAATTTTGGATGCTGGACTTGATGGAATGCAGAGGAAGAGAGCTTAGCTGACATAATTTCTGGTGGGGCTCCTCAAGTTTAATTGTGTATTAACTTTACGATGAGAGTTTAAATTTAAAACGTTGCGGCGTGTACCTCTTGGAAATAAAATTTAAAAAGCCATTAGAGATTTTAGAGGAATTTAATTTAAAAGGAAGCACTCTTATGCTTGATATTTCTTTTTGTCTTTTACCATCATGCAACAGTTAATGTTGAAACTGATCATGGCATCAATCAGCACCACGTGATTTTGAAAATTACATCAGGCATTTTCTCTCCCCAAATATTACGCAAGTATTCTGTGGTTAGAGGGTACTCAACTAAAATGAGACAATTACTGAGATTTTGTCACAGATGTTCTTAGGCATCTAATTAATGGATCTTTCATTGATCAAAATGAGATGTATTATATTGTGTCATGTCATAAAATAAATTGTTTCAAATAGGTATCTTTGCATTTATCCTTATCTGCTCAGGACATAAATGCTGGACTGGAAACCAATCTATCTCTTTGAATAGTCAACCACCTGGCAGTAGACTTCAGCTGCAGCATGTGACATTTACAACAATAATAATAATAATAAAATAATAATAATAAGAAGAAGCTGCAAAAAGTGGTGAATGCAGCTTTAAACATTGCATAGATCCCCCCTCCTCCCCAATCAATTCCACCAGTACAGGATGCCAATGTACTGAAGGACTCATCACACCTCCTCCCATCACAAGAAGGTTCAAGATTGTGAATCATGATTGTGAAAGACTGTTCCTTCCACCCAAGGCTCTTGCATGAAGCTCACAATAGATTTTCCATGATGCCCTTGCTATGTGCTAATTGATATTTTCACTTGAATACTGCACACTGTCATGTGCTTCTACTCTTCTACTTTGTGCTGCTGTATCCACATGAGAGAGGACTGCTCACAATAAATCTTTCTCATTGTACTAGGTAGAATGAGACAGTCCACTATGATTTGAACTTTAACATCTTACTATTAGATAAAATAAAAGATAATAAATAGATCAACAAAACTCAAATTATTAATTAGTATTTTAATTGATACATTTAACTGTTTAGACAGAATGTTCATTTACCAGGTTAGGAATCAATAAAGTGTATTTCCTTTGGTTAATATAATGTTGGCTAAGGGAATTTGGATGCTCCATGATATTTATACCTTGTACCAATCTCTTTCAAATTATCCTTACTTTCACATTTACATTTGATCTCAGTGCAGTATCTCCCACATGAAAAACATTCTTTTCTGCACAAGAGTTGAGGAGGGAATTCAAAAATTATGTCATCCAAATCTGCATGACCAATATTGGTAAAGAGGACATCAATAATGCTCCATTGATTCAACTGATAAATGAAGGACAGCACCAGGAAGCCCACAAGCATTATGGTTTTTAAAAATATTTTATTGAAAATTTATAAACCATAATACATAGTTAATAAAATGATTAGTACATAATATATACATGGTATATAGCCCCCCCAACCCACCCTTTAATTAATGTAACCCTTCCCCTTCCATACCCCTTACCTAATTCCACCTACCATCTAGTCCCCCCCAAAAAAACAAGAAGAGAAAGGAAATGTAAACTACAATAACATAGACAATGACCATGGACTGAGGTACTTCCACCACAACAAGGCTGAAGTATTCAAAATTTTAAACCAATATAATCCAAACAAGGGCTCCAAACTTTCCGATAAAAAAGATAATAATCTTGTAAATTATATATTATTTTCTTTCAATGGTATACAAAATCTCAATTCTGTATGCCATATATTTAAATTCAAATCTATATTATTTTTACAAGTAATCGCAATACATTTTCGCTACTGCTAATGCTAATCTCAAAATTGCTATTTGAAATTTATTTAATCTTAATTCCAAACAGATCTTTTTAATATTACTTAAAAATATTGATGGGTCCATTGGAAGTTTAACTTTAAGAATATATTGTAAAAATTCTGTGAATTGCATCCAGAAAGCATTATAGTTTAAAATCAAATTGATTTCTTTTGTAAAAGCTCAATCAAATAATTCCAATCCTTGTTCAATTGAATTGTTTTGACTGCAACTAGGAAGTTGTTAAAATGCTAATGTTTATCTCAATGGTGCAAATTCATATTGGGAGTGAGTAGATTAGATCTAAAAAGTTAAGTTGATTTGAAACTTTAAATCCATGCAGTGTCAGTAAATGACCAACGTGTCTAATCTGCTTCCACTGGAAGCTGAGACTGGTTTTAAAAGGAGTACACTTTGATCTTGTTATATGAGGCAGAACATTTCAGCATCTGCTTTGATTAATGTTTATTAACATTAACACCATGATGTTTTTAATTCAATTATCCATGTGACTTTCATTTTAAAATTGTGCATTTATTGAACTACTGGTACACATTAATTTACTTTACAATGTCAATGTCAACATGTTCACATAAGAACATCTTTTGAAAAACAGACGTAACAAATGCTTTTGGAGTTAAACATTTATTGAAAATAAATGAATCAGGTTTCTAAATCTTTTCATAACAATACTTTGGCTAACTGTGGCAAAGATTTAATGAGAATTTTTTTTGTATAGTGTTTTTAAAAGTATTTTAGTGGGAAGTCAAGGGCTTTTACAAAGTCAAAAAATGTCAATTATGATTTTGTTAAGCAGAACAAAAAGTGCTGGGATACAATTCTTCACACACATTCATTCTAATATGAAATTGGCACGGTGAAGTATTTGCGAAAACAGTTTAAGAATGGAATCTTTCCAACTTAATAATGAACCTGGATAGCAATTATCATTTCATTTCTCTGAGAAAAGCCCCATTGAAATGGCATAGCTACATTTTTTTTCCAGTTTTTCAAAGTTTTGTTAATGCATACTGGGGATGAGAATTATTACCAGAATAAAAGTCTAACATGCCTGGTCCACTAATTGCATTCTCTATGTAATCCTGGTATCATGTAATTTTACTTGCTCAATTATTTTATTATATTTTTGTTTCCAACCTTTGTGGAGATTTGCAATGATTGTGAGTTTTTTTTTATGACATTTAATACTGCCTTATTATTTTTAGTTGTTGCTTTATGAATCTATGAATTCATTGATAGCTCTTTTTCGAAATTACTCCATAACTGGAATCAGGAGTCAAATCTGAAATCCATTAGAAATTCTTGTACAGAAAGTATGTTCTATCGCTATTTATTATTTTAGAACCAGAAAACCCAATAAAACATGTGGGAAGTTTTTGAGATTATTGTATCAATTGGATGTGGTCCAACATTATTTCATTGTCTAAAGCTTGCATACCCAGAGAGTTGGAGGAAGCTATGCTGTTGGTTTGAAAAAAAAACAACTTGTCCAGTTAATTACTTTTATTGAAATATTAATGCTAGAATGCAAATTGCAGGCTCTGTAAATTTATCTGAGTCAGTTTACGTTTAATTATGACTGTGAAGATGTGGCAATTGACCCTAGCCAGAAAGTGAACAAAGTTTTAAATTCATGAACAATTTTATATTGAGCATTGGATCGGAGCATTTCAGTATTTCAATCCAGATGTGATGTTACCACAATATTTGCTATAAAATTCCCTGCCTCTACATAATGGACCAAGATTCCCTTTGCCCACTTGATTACTTGCCATTCTTACAGTACATGCTAATTTGCTGATGTCTTTATCATGGATATCCAGATCTTTTTGAATTGTCTCATATCTTTTAAATATTGCCACTCATATACATTGTGAGGTTGTTCTTATTCTGCAGGAAAACACACTATTCATTCTTCACACAGTGATATTCTGCAGGAAAACACACTATTCATTCTTCACACAGTGATATTCTGCAGGAAAACACAGTATTCATTCTTCACACAGTGATATTCTGCAGGAAAACACACTATTCATTCTTCACACAGTGATATTCTGCAGGAAAACACACTATTCATTCTTCACACAGTGATATTCTGCAGGAAAACACACTATTCATTCTTCACACAGTGATATTCTGCAGGAAAACACAGTATTCATTCTTCACACAGTGATATTCTGCAGGAAAACACACTATTCATTCTTCACACAGTGATATTCTGCAGGAAAACACACTATTCATTCTTCACACAGTGATATTCTGCAGGAAAACACACTATTCATTCTTCACACAGTGATATTCTGCAGGAAAACACAGTATTCACTCTTCACACAGTGATATTCTGCAGGAAAACACAGAATTCATTCTTCACACAGTGATATTCTGCAGGAAAACATACTATTCATTCTTCACAAGTGATATTCTGCATGAAAACACACTATTCATTCTTCACACAGTGATATTCTGCAGGAAAACACACTATTCATTCTTCACAAGTGATATTCTGCGTGAAAACACACTATTCATTCTTCACACGGTGATATTCTGCAGGAAAACACATTATTCATTCTTCACACAGTGATATTCTGCAGGAAAACACAGTAATCACTCTTCACACAGTGATATTCTGCAGGAAAACACACTGTTCATTCTTCACACAGTGATATTCTGGAGGAAAACGCAGTATTCATTCTTCACACAGTGATATTCTGCAGGAAAACACAGTATTCATTTTTCACACAGTGATATTCCAGAAAACCCATTACAATATATCAAGCATGATTATTAAGGATAATAATGAAGACGGAATTGATTCTAGAATTACACTAGCCTAGTATATTGAGATTGATCATTAAGTACCTACCTAGATGTATTTTTTTTCTTGCATCCTCATTGACTCCCATCTCCATTAATTCTCCTGTCCATCAGATACTCTGGGGGGAAATTTACAGTGGGTAATTAGCCTACCAACCAACTTGTCTTTAACATGTGGTAGAAAAATCAGAGCCCCAGCTTGAAACCTGTGCGGTCACAGAGAGAGAATATGCAAAGTCTACATGGGCTGCACTGGAAGTCAAGATTCAAAGCAAGATCAATACCTCAGCTGCTGGTGCCCATATTTACAAAGTGTGGGTATTAATATTTAAATGAATCTCACACACTCCCTTTCTCTTATTATATACACACATATGAAAGAAGATACCAAAAAGTGAAGTACTCCTGTTGTGCTTCTCTTGTCCTATTTTTTTCTCTTTTGTGTTTGTAGAGGTGTTGGAGGGAGGGTTATAAGGAGGTCTTATTTTATTTTCAGATACACACACATACATACATACCCATACATGTATTTGGATTGAATTTCAAATTTTGTAAACATTTATTTTGTGGTTTTAAATTTTAAATATTAAAAATCCACAGCTGTACAAGTTGAAATCATAATTTCATATAAAAATGTTCAGCATTTGATTTGAATATGTTCAGAAGTTACCCTCCAGCCATCCCTTTCTTAGTGTCCAAATACATCACAAATGCCTGAGCATACCGAACTGGAGATAATACACCATTTAAGCCACAGCACCTTTCTCACTCAAAACTTCCCTCAGAACTGCACTTCTATCCAAGTTAAATTCCCAACCCTCTGGTCTGGGTCTGTAAACTGATTCAGATGTTTTCTTTTAAATTTTATTTAATTGTTTGCATCATTACAGAAAAAAATGAATAAAACATTTATCAAATATCCATAACCAATGATACAAAAAAGTACTCTTATGTATATATATATATATATATATAGTTCCCCATCCTCCCTCCTACCCAAAAGTAAAAGAAAAACATCTACCATTTAATATACAATAATATTAGCACAGACAATCATTAATTGTTATTAAAAATTACTAATTAAGCAGAGTGGATAAGATAGCTGGACAGAAAATTATCCATAAAATCCAAATATGGTTTCCAAGCTCTATAAAAATTTTCAAATCGATTCCTTAAACTTTTACGTAATTTTTTT
This sequence comes from Narcine bancroftii, assembly GCF_036971445.1. Taxonomy (NCBI): domain Eukaryota; kingdom Metazoa; phylum Chordata; class Chondrichthyes; order Torpediniformes; family Narcinidae; genus Narcine; species Narcine bancroftii. The sequence goes on along the minus strand of NC_091470.1, from coordinate 299,550,128 downwards.
CCAAAGGTATACAATTTTGCATCTCATTATATCACCTACTTAATAACACTTCTCTATCATCTTTCCATGATATCGTTAGACATTTCTTTGCAGTTGCTATTACAACACATTAAAAAAATTTCTTGTTATTTGTCCAATTTTAATTTTATATTCTTTTCATAAATATCTCCAAGTAAAAATATTCTTTGATCCTTTGGTATCTTTAGCTTCATAATTTGCCATCATAATAAACTCAGTTCATTCCAAAACCTTTCTTTTCTCTTTGGCTTGGCTTCGTGGATGAAGATTTAAGAAGGGGTCTGTCCACGTCTGCTGCAGGCTCGTTGGTGACTGACAAGTCTGATGCGGGACAGGCAGTCGCGGTTGCAAGGGAAAATTGGTTGGTTGGGGTTGGGTGTTGGGTTTTTCCTCCTTTGTCTTTTGTCAGTGAGGTGGGCTCTGCGGTCTTCTTCAAAGGAGGTTGCTGCCCGCCGAACTGTGAGGCGCCAAGATGCACAGTTTGAGGCGAGATCAGCCCACTGGCGGTGGTCAATGTGGCAGGCACCAAGAGATTTCTTTAAACAGTCCTTGTACCTCTTCTTTGGTGCACCTCTGTCTCGGTGGCCAATGGAGAGCTCCCCATAGAACACGATCTTGGGAAGGCGATGGTCCTCCATTCTGGAGATGTGACCCACCCAGCTTTTTCATAAGACCACACTGAATGCAAAAAAAAAGTGCCTATTTCTTCTGCACATCGAAACAGTTACTTGAACAATTAGGATTAAGGTTTAATAAACAGTGGAAGATTCAACTCAAATTTTGTATGGATTTTTTTGAACAAGTCATAAACAACAATGACATTCTAATTTCTCCAAGCACCTATAAAGGAACATAGTCAGGACAGATTATTTACATTCATTATCTGTTTACAGTTCTTTATTTGTTTATATGTGTACATTTGTGTCCAGTTATTTTTTGCACAACCAATTCTGCCCTGCTCAGAGGTAAATAGAATCTAAATTTGAAATCAAAATATTTTAAAAGTGAAAGACTACATAAAAGGGTAAGATTAATCACTCACAAAAATTATAATGCTTTTAAAGTTGAAGGTTTGGTATTCAATTTCTATCTTGTACTTTTTTTTCCCATGTAATGGTGAGAGTGAAATGTTGAAAGACATTATGCTAAACATTATATAGTACATTCACATCCCAATGGCATTCTTAGTTTTGACCATTAAAGAATTACTTTGAAGTATAGTCATTATTTTAATGCAAGGAAGCAAAAAGGCCACTTTATTCATGAAGATGTTGTATTTGGAAAAATAATAGGTTCAGTGGGTTCACAGAGAGATGAATCTGGACCACAAGTGTTACAATCAAAAATAACTTTATTGAACACATGGGAGACAAAGAGGGGAAGACTTCAAATGATGCTTAATTAGTCTCGTACTAAAAACTATATAGACATTGGACCCAGGTTGGACTCTGACACCAGTGGCCATTTACCTTTTACACACTCCCACACATGTGCACATTTCACTGACATGGTCTTTCAAACGCATTCCTGATTCCTTGTACTAATGGGGGTGAGGTTCTCCTCAAGCACTGATCTATTGCAGTACTGTGGCTCAACTTAAGTGTGGTGCACACCTTAACTAAGACTCCTCCAGCAATGTCCATAATAGTGCCCTGGCGTGGAGTGATTTATGGAACTTGGACCAAGAAACAGAGAGAGAAAAAAATGTGGTGTGCATCAATGTTTTATATTGTCCTGAACTGGGTGTCATTTAAATGAGCCAACAGTAAGGTGTGCACTAATGGATGGCCAGAGCCCAACCTTGATTGGCAGATGATGCAACTTTCCAATAAGTTTCAGACAGGGAGGTCACATGATTCTCTGCAATCCACAATGTTTCAGACAGGGAGGCATTTTGTTCCTCTACAATCTACATATAACATTGATCTCTCAAACATGACGAGATATACACAAAGATAAACAGTTTCTCTTAAAAGTGGACCTTTTGACACTCATTTGCTTTACAGGAAACTTTTTTCTGAGGCAGTCCTTTAGAGTTAAGAATTACTTGCTATGGTGAGAGAAAATGCCAATGTAAAACCCAAAAACCTTTTACATGTGGGGCAGGAGATGCTTGATACGTTGGATGGGTGGTGGTATACAATTGTAGTTGTCTTTCTTTTACAAAGAACCTGTTCAACTGCAGTAGGTAAGAATTTTGTTGCATATGCATATTCTGCATGAACAATAAACTCATTATCACTATAGGAGACTTTGCATTCCTTGTGTCATTAATGATAAACTCTGCAATGCCAATGAAGGAAGTTGAAGTTTTCAGAGCCATCCTGAATGCTCCTTCATTTTGAGTGACCATGGGTCATTCATGGATTCCCAGGATCAGGTGAAAGTGTAACACATGTTCAAGGACGCTGAGAACATCTTTCAGTCATTTCCACTGAAGAGAAAAGAGCAGGATTAGAACAACTGACCCATTTAAACCTGCCCTGGCTTTAAGTTGGGACGACATGGTTAGCATAGCGGTTAGTACAATACCGTTACAGCGCCAGTGATCGGGACCAGGGTTCGACTCCTGCACTGTCTGTAAGGAGTTTGTACATTCTCCCAATGCCTGCATGTGTTTTCCCTTGTTGCTCCAGTTTCCTCCCACTGTTCCAAAAGTACCAGTTAAATTGGGTGTAATTGGGCAGCACAGCCTCGTGGGCTTAAAGGTCCTGTTACTGTGCTGTATGTACAAATTTAAAGTTAAGTTCATAGCAGAGCAACTATATCAACGTCATTTTCTTGCACTCTCTCTATAATTGTATGTCCACTTAACATTCAGAAATACAATATATCATTTTTTTTTCCCTGAATGAACTCCAGAACTGAATAGAGAATTCCAAAGTATCACCACCACATGGGTGAAAAAAACTTTTCTCCTCATTTACTTTCTGAGTTACTTATTCTCTGACTGGGTGTCTGTGTGGGTTTCTTCCAGGTTCTCTAATTTCCTCCCAGCCTTCATAACCTACCAGGGCTGTAGGCCAATTGGGTGTAATCGGGCAGCATGGCTTCATGTCATGAAAAGGCCTGTTACCGTGCCGTATGCCTAAAATTAAAAAAAAAAATCCTGACTGTGAATCCTGGTTCTGGACTCCTCAATTAGGAGTTGTTATGTCAAATCAAAGTAATTGTTTTTTCATCTAAAATAAATTTGAAATTACTTTATTGTGATCCATGAATGGTTTATATACAAAAAAATTGGGTTTTGCAACTAAGTTATCCCACGCCTAAACATGCTAACCTTGTAGGAAACCTGAAATCTGCTCATGTGACTATAGTTGAATGAACAGTAGGAATGAATGATTCAAACTGTAAGGCTTGAGTTGATCCAATGAAATGAAATGGCTCACTGAAGTAGTAAGCTAAGATTATAAAGCACAACATTCTACAAAAGAAGCCAACAAAATTGCTTTATGCAGAAATGGGAAAAAAGTTATTTTCCCATTAATAATTTGTTTTGATTTTCTAATATTCTTGTATTATTGGAATATTTGAGGTAAATTCTTTTTCTTGTAAGTTATTTTTTTAACATTTCTCATTCTTTGTAGAAGAACTCAAGTTGGACCACTTTCTGTAAGAACTGATAAAGGTAAAGATATATTGCTATCAGAAAATCTCTCACTGATCCTTCCTAACATCAGACACTATTCCATTTTCATGAACCAAAGTGATAAAAGCTCACAGACCACTGAATGATGAATCATTGCACAGTCAAGTTTAATGCCCTCCTCATCTGTAAAACAATGAAAAATTATTGGTGGGAATCCACCATACATCAATAGGAATTAGCATGCAATCTTGGTCCAAATATATTTAACAAAAATGAAATTGTTAATATTAGTGCTTGAAAAACAACTGATCATGTGTTGCACCTGGGAATTTCTGAAGGAATGGAAAAGGTGCAGCAAGGCAGCTTAATCATTTTGTTTTTACCACATCTAGGTTATCTGATACAATAACTTTCTCTCGGAACAGATGCCTCCTCATCTGATATATATCTCGTGCTGGGACTCTTGTTATTTATCCATATAAATGACTAAGTTATAAATGTAGATAGGTAGCTTAGTAAGTTTGAATATGATACAAATATTGGTAGAATAGTGAACATTTTTTAGAGCTATCAAATGAAACAGGATACAGATCATTTACAGATATGTGTGGAGAATTGGCAAATGGAGTTTAATCTGCTCAAATGTGAATTGCTGCACTTTGGGTGGTCAAGGGTAAGGGGAATGGATACATTTAACAGTATTGATGTGCTGAGGGATCTGACGGTACATGTTCATAGCATCATGAATGGGGCCAAGTAAGTAGACAGATTGATAAAGAAAGCACATGATATACTTGTAAGAAAGTCACATTGCAGCTACAATATATTAAACTTTGGTGAGGCTGCACTTGGAGTATTGTGTGCAATTCTGGTCATCCCACATTGTAAATGATATAGAGATTTACCAGGATGTTGTCTGAATTGGAGAATAGGAGCTATAAAGAGAGTTTGAACAAACTTGGATTGTGTCTTTCTGGAACATCAGAGGCGGAGGGAAGGCAAGACAGAAGTTTATAAAATTATGGGGGCATAGTTAGGGGAGACAGGCAGATGGATTTTTTTCCTGCTAGGAGAAAAACATGTCAAATACAAGAGAACTTACACTTAAGGTGGGAGTGAAAGGAGAGTTAAAAGGAGATGTACAATGAGAGGCAGTTTTATTTTACAGAAAGAGTAATAGGTCTCTGGATTGGTCTGCTAGGGGTCAGGTGGAAGCAGATAGAATAGTAGCATTGAAGATACCTTTAGATTGACACAAGAATATGGAAAGAATGGAGGGATATGTCTTATGTGCAGACATAAGGGATTTAGTTCTCAGGCTACTGTTTCATGCTCTTTATTCTAAAATGGCATGGATATGTTGAGTAGTTGTGAACTTTTACTGCTCTTAACAGATGACAAAAGAAGTCTTGCAGAAGTTTATATATATGTTTGCTATCAACAAGTGTCCGATCCGACATGGACGGGGGCAGTCGGCTATTAAACATTGGTAGGTCCTTTTATGATAATGGTGATGGGTTTATTGTCATTCACATAAGTACAATGTACATATGCAATAAAATTCCTACTTGCTGCAGCCAAACAAGTGCATTGTAAAAAAAAAGCTATAAAACTATGCATTAAATTACCTGATTACTGAAAGAGATAATAAATATAAAGGATTAATCGAAAAAATAAATATTCGCAGTCACAGTTAGGGAATAAAATATAGCATTTATTTGGGGTCAACTTATATGCCGGATATACCATAAAACCCTTAAAATGAAGATGAAAAAAAGGTTGACTTATACACCGGTCGACTTTTATGCTGAAATTTACAGTAGATAGAGTAGTCATCTATATGCCAAATCTCCTCAGATGTATGAGAAAGTAGAAACATTATTGTGCCTTATTCACGATATTCTCGATATATTGGCTCCAGGAGAAGCCCTCCAATATGTGGACTTCTCGGTGGACTCCACAGATCTTTAAGATACTAATCCTCTCCATCCAATCAATTAGAACAGATGTGCAGTTCCTCAGCTTCCCTTTCCTAAATTCCACAATATGTTCCTTAGTCTTGTTGACATTGAGAGCAAAATTGTTGTTCTGGCACCTCCCAACCAGATTCTTGATCTCCATCCTATTTTCTGACTGATCATTTCCTGTTAACCAGCCAATCAGTATAAAAGATGGAATCAATGATATTGCATGCCTATTAAAAGGTAAGTCTCCTTTTCTCTTCCAGAATCCTCCTGGAATATGCAAATCCAGCCTTTAATTCTGATTGTAGGATTCCACTGGAATCGCTTCAGATGCCTATTGACGAACTTGAACAAGATGTTGAGGACCCAATAGATTACTGCATGCAATTAAATAGAATTGGACCCTATTTGAGCCTCTTCTGCTGTGCCATTCATACTGCATGGCAAACAGAAATTGAACATTCTCCACTATGTAATGAACTGCATTCAATGGCATGGTTTTATACTCACTATAATCTTTGGCTTGGCTTCGCGGACGAAGATTTATGGAGGGGGGGGTAAAAGTCCACGTCAGCTGCAGGCTCGTTGGTGGCTGACAAGTCCGATGCGGGACAGGCAGACACGGTTGCAGGGGAAAATTTGTTGGTTAGGGTTGGGTGTTGGGTTTTCCTCCTTTGCCTTTTGTCAGTGAGGTGGGCTCTGCGGTCTTCTTCAAAGGAGGTTGCTGCCCGCCAAACTGTGAGGCGCCAAGATGCACGGTTTGAGGCGATATCAGCCCACTGGCGGTGGTCAATGTGGCAGGCATCAAGAGATTTCTTTAGGCAGTCCTTGTACCTTTTCTTTGGTGCACCTCTGTCTCGGTGGCCAGTGGAGAGCTCGCCATAGAACACTATAATAGTATGATCAAAACTGATGTGAAGTAGATTAACTGGTGTACTTGAAGTGATCGACAAAGAATGAACATAATTTGGACTTGCATACAGTTAACATTCAGGTAGATTTAATTCACAACTTGATTGTGTGTTAGTAATTTCCTCAATAAAGGGAAGTTTCCAAAAGGCTACCCATTCATGTCACTTAGTTGCTGTTGTTATGGTGTCACATTGATAATCAGTCAAAGAAATACAGGAAGACCTCTGATTGGATGCTGTGTTTGGCTTTTGTCTCTTTCAGCTGTACTTAATTTCCTTACATTGTGACAAGGAGGATCAGTCTGGGGGTGGGGATAGGCACTACTTCTAATAGTCAATTATGTCATTATGAAAAATAAAACTGAACTTGTAAGTGGAAAGAATTATTGTATTTCAACTTGTATTTCATGTGTAAATTTAGACATAAAGCACAGTAACAGGCCCTTTCGGACCACAAGCCCATGCTGCCCAATTACACCCAATTGACCTACAATCCCCCGGTATGTCTTTGAATGATGGGAGGAAACCAGAGCCCCTGGGGAAAACTCACAAAGACACGGAGAATATACAAACTCCTCACAGACTCTAACCCTGTTCCAGATCGATGGCTTTGTAACAGCATTGTGTTAACTGCTATACTAACCATAACTTAAAGAGGGAAGGTATTCTGCCATGCACATAGCTATGTTTCTATATTAAAATTAACAAAACTAACCCTGGTGCTTTGATTATTGATAAGGATTGGAAAATATTAGAACTATGATTTGAAAAAAGGGCAATTATATATTAAAATATGCTGCTCTGAGAATGGCTGACAGTTTATTACAGTTTCTGGAGAAAGATTTTCATCAACACATTTTGTGATCTTCTCCATGAATTAATTGTAGATAATTTTGCTGTTGCACCTGGTGATTGATTAAATCTACTTTACAAGGTTAGTCTTTTATTGATGTTCAACTTCAATTCTCATAAATCATTGAATAGGTTGGATGGAAAAGTGGAAAGAAGGATACAGAAGTGTAGACTCAGCTGCTCTGACAATACTATGAAGGTCCGACTGCAGAAATAGCAGATCCCAGGGAGAGCTAAAGGAGAACAAGGGAACCTTCCAAAATTATCAGCCTCACCTGAATTCTAAATGAATATATTTGTCATCGTTCCTTCTGGATTTACCCCGTTGGTTTTATACCTCTTTCAATAACACCTAAAATTGACCATTTCTTTTGATTAAGGCCTGCTGTTTTAATTGTGGTCTTCACTTGTCTGCTGTCTTGGAGGTTGAAATGGCGGCAGAGGTGTCAAGTGCACATTTTGTGAAGGTTGACATCAACATTGTGAGTCCAGCTCCCCTTTGCATATGTACATCACTTGCACAGAACAAATAGAAACCCCTGATCTCGTTTAACAATTCATTTTACAGTGCAGTTCAACCCCTCAGCACAAAAAAACAGTATGCTTTGTGACAGAATTTTTTGGTTCGTGCAGGTTTAGTGCTTAAAACGTACAGAAACACTAAAGAGAATGCCCTCCAATATTCAAATAACATTTAATGCAGTTATATCATGAGAAACCAGAATGGTTTTAGAACAGTGATAAAATACAGGCGCAATAGATGGTCTAGTATAAAAGCATGATGTGTGCTGATGTATTAACTCACTAAGATGCTATTTTGGTAAAGCTGTGTGGTTTTAGCGCAGAATGTAATTATGTATAAACGCATTCTAGTAGGGAATCACAGCTTTATCAGGTTTATTATGTTACTGTTTCCTGCTACCATGTAACACTGTGTTCTGACACAAGGTAGAATCTCTATGTGTCGTTTCATACACCATTATCCTGCATCATATCACACTGATGTTGATAGTCTGCAATAGCAATAGATGACACGACTTTTGAAGAGAATGCTACAATACAGAACAAGACCGAGCTTACATTTCTTTGCCCTGACATCAGTCTGATAGCAAAGATTGCAAGAAAAGAGTGAAATCAGAGACTCCCAAAATCTCTCACTTTAAAAAATGTTCAATAAGCGTTAAATACAAATAAAATAAATAAAGAAATTTATGGACTTTCAATTTTTAAACAAGCATAAAGTGACTTTTTGGAAATTAATTTTCTAAGAGCTAAAATGGAAGTGATTCCATCAGATTTGTACATAAAGGAGTTAAGATGTCCAGGACAGTAGTCTATGAACTTGAAATAATGTGGACTATATAGTTCTGTTCATTAATGATAATGAGTTTATTGTCATATGCTGTACATTATACAATGTAAATATGCACCAAAATTCTTACTTGCTGCTGCTCAATGAGTAGTTTGTAAAAAAAATGACAACGGTAAGCCCAATTGAATTTAAAAAGAGACAATAAATACAAAAAGTAGATAGATAGATAATAAATATTCACATTAATCCTGGAGCAAGAAAAAAAGTGAATTTGTAATAGTTCAGACACTCCTTTTGTGGTGTGGATGTTCCTGATTATGATAATAAGGGGAGGTTCTAGAGTGCGATAGCTGTTGGAAAGAAACTATTCGTGAACTAAGAGGTGCTGGCCTTCAAAGTTCAAAGTCCACTATAAGAGGAAATGATCAGAATGATACAATTAATACTTCCTGACTACTTTTCACCCTTTCATGTTGAAAATTTAAAATATGCTTTTGTTCAAAGTTTAGATTTTAGTCAGAATACATACAACCCTGAGGTTCATTTTCCTTCAGGCCAGGCAGAATTTCTACTTATTTGTAGTACAAAAAAAAACTGTATTCAAGAAAAGATATGTATTCATAAGAGAGAAATATAAACAAAGAAAGAAATGTAAACAAACTGTGCAATACAGAAAATAAATATTTAATATTAAATAATATTAAACTTGAAGCTTCAAGTTCTCAGATCATTTTTAATTCAGTTGATTAGGAATAAGTATTGAATTCTGAACATGATACTTGCCTCCATATACTGAGACAAGTTTGCCATGAGATCTATCAATCACATAAATTATGACTGGAATTATGAAATCGCAGAATAATGCTGCAAGGAAAAATGCTGTTCATAGTTGAGAAAACTCTTTAGAATTATTCAATTAATTTCGTCCTCTCCTCTTCTTTGTCTGGAACCCTGCACTTTTTTAAACTCTCAAATATTTACCCCATTCTCTTTAAATATGAATTTCCACTGCAAATACAAAACAACAAAATTAAGTTGATTTTTCTCAGATTAGAATGAAGGCTGATGAAACCACAAAGGCAGGCATAAAGGCAGACTTCCAAACACATCATTATTTATTGTGTTCAATCCCAGACCTAACTATTGATTTCTACACCTAACTCTGGCTCCACCTAACAAACTCAAAGACGGGTTGATCTCAGAATTTTATTGATCAGAATTCCCTGTCGCCAGCTCAATGTACAAGTAACATAGTGTGCACGAAGTTGCTATTGTACATTGAGACACAGACATAGCCTGAGGTGAAAGGTTAAATGCTAAGCTGTGGAGAATTCAGAAATATTGTGATGATTAGGTCTGTGAAGCCATCAAAGGTCATGGCCACTGGAGGAAAGTTGCTTTCACAGAGTACCAGTGTGATTCACCAGCAAGCTTTTATTTCAGTAAATCTAGGTTCTATGTTCATTTATTAGACCAACTCCTCCTCTAAAAGTAAATATTTACCAGTCCCCAAGCTGTGTGCGAAGATTGCTCCATTTGATGTGTTCAAGCCTTAGAAGTTTCCTGGGTCTGTGACTGACCTGCTTATATTTGTACTATAGATTTTTAAAGCCAACCTGGATTTGCTCCAAATTGGTGTTGGGTCAAGGAAGTAGAACTTGCTATAAAACCAGAAGTATTTTATCAGGAATAAAACATGGAAATCTGCAGACACCATAATTGAAATCAAAACACTGTGCTGAGGAAACTCAGCAGGTCAAACAGTGTAATTATATAGCAAAGGTAAAGAAACAACCAACGTTTTGGGTGGCAGCCCTTCATCAAGGTATGAACAAAATGTAGATAAGCGTCTGAACAAAATGGTAAGGCGGAGTCCTACAGGAAAGAGGTAATAGGTGGATAAGGGATGAAGGGCACACTAGCAAACAAAGGGAGAGTGATGGCTCTATGAATGGAGAGGAAGGGGAGGGTGTAGAGGAAAGGGGGGTGGAGAGATGGAGGAAAGAAGAAAGAGGGATAGGGGAGTAGGCTAGCGGAAACCAGAGAGGGGAATGTTAACGTCATCCAGTTGGAGAGTGCCCAGATGGAATATTAGCATGCAGTAGATGACTCTCGCAGATTCACAAGTGAAGTGTTGCTTCTGAGGAGTCGTGCTTCTACAGACATCTTTTACAAACCTACCAACTTGCACAATTGTATCAACTACAGTTATTCACACCCAGTGCCCTGCAAGGATTCTATTCCTTTCTCTCAATTCCTCCATCTATTGCTCCCAAGAAGAGGACTTCCATTGCAAATTATCTGAGATGTACTCCTTCTTCGAAAAACATGGCTCCCCTCTACCACCATCAATTCAGCCCTTACCCAGATCTCCTCCATTTCCTGCTCATCATCCCTTTCCCCCTCTGTCCAAAGGTTGTGACAAAAACAGGATTTTCCTTGTCCTCACCAACCATCCTACCACCCCTCCACAATTTCCATTACCTACAACATGATCCCACCATCAGATGCATCTTCCCCTCTCCTCCTCTCTTTGTTTTCTGTAGGGAATGCTCTCTTTATGACTCTCTTGTCCATTCATCCCTTCTCACAAGTTACCCTATTGGCACCTTCCCCTGTGGCCACAGGACATGACACTTTTGTACCCACATCTCCTCCCTCACCACCAAGCAGTCCTCTCAAGTGAAGGAACACTGCAATGATCTGCTCAACGAAGCCCCCCCCCCCAACAAATACACCAATTAACCTACAATCCCTGTATGTTTTCAAAAGGTGGGAGGAAACTGAAGCACACAGACATGGGAAGAACACACAAATTTCTTACAGACAGCACTGGATTCAAACCCAAGTCACTGGCTCTCTAAGAGCATTGTGCTAACCACTACCCTAACCTCTGCTCTAGTCTCTGTACCCTCATGACTGTGTAGCCAAGTTTGGATCCAGCTCAATTTACAAATTCACTGATGACACCACCGCTTTGGCTGAATAAGTGGAAATATTGAGTCAGAATATAGGACTGAGATCATGAATCTGTTTCAGTGGTGCCAGAACAGTAATCTCATTATCAATGTCAACAAGACCAGGGAGCCTTTTGTAGATTTTTGGAAGGGGAGGCCAAAGGAGTATGCACCTGTCTGTATTGATGGGACAAAGATGGTGAGGGTAAAGACCTTCAGGTTTCTGGGAGTCCATTTTTCAGATGACTCTCACCGGGCCAGCACATTGAGTAAGCATGAAAACGGGACACCAACATTTCTACATTGTAGGGAGTCTGAAAAGATCTGGCATGTTGGTAAATACTCCGGCAAACTTTTGTAGGTGTACTGTAAAGTATACTGACAGATTGCATCCCAGCCTAGTTTGGTAATCATGTGCCAAGGAACTCAATATTCTTCAGAAGAGATCAAACACGGACAAATCCATCTTATATGGTCTGACCTCCAATCCATTGCAGACATCTGTCTGGCACATAGTCTCAAGAAGGCAGCCGACATCCGAATCAGATTCAGAGTCAGAATCAGAATTTATTGTTAGGAACAAGTCATGAAATTTGGTGTTTTGCGACAGTAAATTAATTTTATTAATGTACATTAATTTTATACCGTCTTACTACATCAATGTAAGGGAAAATATAGCTATAATAACTATTAGTGCAGGAGAAGTAAGACAGTGTCTTTCAGTTTATAGAACTATTGATTATTAAGGAATCTGATGGCAGTGGGGAAGAAGCTGTCCTTGTGCCATTGAATGCTCAGCTTTAGGCTCCTGTAGCTTTTTCTCGATAGTAGAAAATTGAAGACAGCATGGCCTGGGTGGTGGAGGGTCTTTGAGGATAGAGGCTGCCTTTTTAATGCACTGCCTCATGTAGATGTTCTCAATGGAGTGAAGTCTGGTGCCTGTGATGTCGCAGGATGAATCAACAACACTCTGGAGTTTATTTTTGCCTTGAGAGTTGGTGCCTCCATACCAGGCAATGATGCAACCTGCCAGAATACTCTCCATGGTACACCTATAGAAGTTTATGAGAGCCTCCAGTGCCATGCCAAATCTCCTCAGACACCTCACAAATTATAGTGCTGGCGAGCCTTCTTTGTGATTGCACCAATGTGATAGCTCCAGGACAGATCCTCAGAGATGTTGTCACCCAAAAATTTGAAGCCCTTGACCCTCTCCACTACTGAGCCCTTGATGAAGACTGGGTCATTTTCCCCTGACTTCCACAATTGTCTCTTTCGTTTTGCTGACGTTGAACACAAGGTTATGATCATTGCACCATTCAATGAGCTGATTTATCTCCCTCCTGTACACTTCCTCATTGCCGTTTGTAATTCTGCCAACAACTGTGGTGTTGGCGGCAGACTTGTAGATAGCATTGGAATTATGCCTGGCCACACAGTCATGGGTGTATAGTGAGTAGAGCAGTGGGCTAAGCATGCATCCTTGTGGTGTTTCCTGTGTTGATAATCAATGAGGAGGAGACATTGTTTCCAATTTTTACTGACTGTGGTCTTCCGATGAGAAAATCAATGATCCAGATGCAGAGGGGGTACAGAAGCTTAGAGTTTGTAGCTTCTTGACCAGCACTGAGGGAATAATGGTATTGAATGCCAAGCTGTAGTCAATGAAGAGCAGATGAATGTATGAATTATTGTTTTTGAGGTGGTCCAGAGCTGAGTGGAGGGTCAGTGATAATTGCATCTGCTGTGGAGTGATTGTGACAGTAGGCAAACTCTAATGGGTCAAGATCTTTGCTTAGGTACATGTAAATTCTGGCCATGACCAGCCTTTCAAAGCATTTAAGCATTACGTCTCCATAGAAGTTCGTGCTACTGGGCAGTAGTCATTGAGGCAGCTCACACTGTTCTTCTTGGGTACCGGGATGATTGATGACGACCTTTTGAAGCAGGTTGGGACCTCTGACTGTTGTGATGAGAGTTTGAAAATGCTTGTGAAGACCCTGGCTAGTTGGTTGACGCAAGTTTTCAGTACCTTGCCAGGTACGCCGTCTGCGCCTGTCGCCTTACGAGGGTTTGCCCTCTTAAATGATGTTTTGACATTGCCCTCAGAGACTGATACCACAGGGTCCTCAGCTTTTTCAGGGATTGTGGTAGGCACTGTTTTGTTTTTCTCTTCAGGCAGGCAGTGAAGCATCACAGCCATTCATAGCATTCGCCTTTGCTTTGTAGGCTGTAATGGCCTGCATAAAGGACTTGCATCACCCTAGTCACAATGTCTTCTCTGTTACCTTCAGATAGAAGGTACAGAAGCCTGAAGACCAACACCTCAAGGTTCAAGAACACTTTCAGGTTTTGAACCATGTCTGGTTACATGAGTCCCTGATAACTCCGACACAACAAAGGGGTTGGCTGCGCTATTGCGGTCACTTTTTTATTGGAGTAGGATAACTGTAGATATTTATTATACAGCTACCTTTTATGAAATACTTGTTCAAATGCAGCAAGAATGTACAATGTATATGATAAACTCGTTATCTGTTATGGAAAACTGTTTAAATTCAGTGAACAAATGGTGTTAAAATGATTCAGTTTGAATTCCTACTTGGGATTGGGAGTGATGTCATATAATTAAAACAGAACAGGGCAGTGAGGGGAAGTAAACCACTGTGAGTAAACCAGTACTCCTCCCAAAACTAAGTGAGCCACAGAGGGCAGGTCTGAGCCCAGGACAGGTTTCCTGGTGCCGTTTATAAATGAGGTATCAGTGTTGTGCAGCAAGGTCACGTTGCGGACACAGCGTGGAGAATCTCTGAGTCATTTACAAGTCACTGGAGCGAAACAATAGACTCGTAGGTTGTTTTAGCAATGTCTGCTGCTGCACTATAAATAAACTGCAGCCCAACATGTTGAGCTGGAAAACTCCATTCACCAAACCTAATCAATCCACTTACTGAATTTAATCAGAAAGTTTGCTCCCAAATTCAAATAAAAGCAACTTTAATTCAAATATTACAAATAGTAGAAAAATAACACTTTTTAAAAATACAGAATGACATGGAAACCTCTGGGATGAAGCTGTAAAATTGAAAACTTGCTGATATTTTAAGTGTTTCCTATTTTTGGATGACAGGCACCTATGTAAGTAACGTTTCCTTTAGCGGATGCCCTCCATATAAAGAATAACAATCATATGGAACATTAAGAGAAGGATTCAGAAGATAAAACAAAAATACAAAGAAAACATTATTATTTAGGATAGCTCCTTATCGTATTTCAAAGCATTTCACATTCACTTGTCTGTATCTTGCAAGATGAATAGCGGTGAAGCTGTCAGCACTCACTGTCACAGTGGATTAAATCACAGAGCAACTTTTGTTGGCAGCACGTAAGCAGTTAAGTGAGGAAATCCGGAAATTACTGAGTTATTTGTCTACTTCTTTCAAGGTTTGCCATCAGGTTGCTCTATCATTAAAAGTCCACAATGGGCATGAAGTTGCATCATTTATGTAGCACATACCACGAAATGTGACAGAAAGTATCAGAATCAGGATTTACTGTCATGAACAAGTCATGAAATTCAGTGTCTTGCAGCAAACTCATTGATGTTTAATCAACATTATATATGAATTATTTAGTTAATGATACCAACTTTTTAGCACTTGGCCACAGAATAAAGAATCTTTGGCTTGGCTTCGCAGACGAAGATTTATGGAGGGGGTAAATGTCCACGTCAGCTGCAGGCTCGTTTGTGGCTGACAAGACCGATGCGGGACAGGCAGACACGGTTGCAGCGGTTGCAGGGGAAAATTGGTTGGTTGGGGTTGGGTGTTGGGTTTTTCCTCCTTTGCCTTTTGTCAGTGAGGTGGGCTCTGCGGTCTTCTTCAAAGGAGGTTGCTGCCCGCCAAACTGTGAGGCGCCAAGATGCACGGTTTGAGGCGTTATCAGCCCACTGGCGGTGGTCAATGTGGCAGGCACCAAGAGATTTCTTTAGGCAATCCTTGTACCTTTTCTTTGGTGCACCTCTGTCACGGTGGCCAGTGGAGAGCTCGCCATATAACACGATCTTGGGAAGGCGATGGTCCTCCATTCTGGAGACGTGACCCACTCAGCGCAGCTGGATCTTCAGCAGCGTGGACTTGATGCTGTCGACCTCTGCCATCTCGAGTACTTCGACGTTAGGGATGAAAGTGCTCCAATGAATGTTGAGGATGGAACGGAGACAACACTGGTGGAAGCGTTCTAGGAGCCGTAGGTGGTGCCGGTAGAGGACCCATGATTCGGAGCCGAACAGGAGTGTGGGTATGACAACGGCTCTGTATACGCTTATCTTTGTGAGGTTTTTCAGTTGGTTGTTTTTCCAGACTCTTTTGTGTAGTCTTCCAAAGGCGCTATTTGCCTTGGCGAGTCTGTTGTCTATCTCATTGTCGATCCTTGCATCTTATGAAATGGTGCAGCCGAGATAGGTAAACTGGTTGACCGTTTTGAGTTTTGTGTGCCCGATGGAGATGTGGGGGGGCTGGTAGTCATGGTGGGGAGCTGGCTGATGGAGGACCTCAGTTTTCTTCAGGCTGACTTCCAGGTCAAACATTTTGGCAGTTTCCGCAAAGCAGGACGTCAAGCGCTGAAGAGCTGGCTCTGAATGGGCAACTAAAGCGGCATCGTCTGCAAAGAATAGTTCACGGACAAGTTTCTCTTGTGTCTTGGTGTGAGCTTGGGTTCAAAAGCATTATTAGCTTCCTTGATGGGTTTGCTTAATCGGCAACACTAATTTTCTACCTGTACAGCTGTGAAATTGTTGCATCACTACTGGAGGTGGAGGAGGTTGGTGGGGGGGGGTGGGGGGGCGGTCCTAAATGAATATTCACCAGAGTAAAGGATCTTGGTCAAGGTGAGATCAGAATAGAACAAGCGTGTGTACTAAACCATGTTGATATTAGGAAAGAGGAAGTGCTGGATCTTCTTAAAAACATTAAGATTGATAAATCCCCAGGCCTGATTGAGATACACCACAGGTTGCTGTGGGAATGGAAGGAGATAGCTAGGGTGTTGGCAATGATCTTGGCATCCACCTTGGCCATAGGGGAGGTGCCACAGAATTGGAAAATGGCAAATGTGGTCCTCTTGTTTGAAAAGGTAATAGGGAGAATCCTTGGAATTATAGACCAGTGAAGTCTTACATCAGTGGTGGGCAAACTATTGGAGAGGATTCTTAAGGACAGGATTTCTGAGCATTTGGAGAAGTACACTCTTCTCAGGAATAGTCAGCATGGTTTTATGAGGGTAAGGTTGTATTTCATGAGCCTAATTGAGATTTATCAGGTAACAAAAGAAAATGATGAAGGTAGGGCAGTAGATGTGGTGTATATGGATCTTAGTAGGGCATTAGACAAAGTCCATATGAGAGACTCATTCAAAAGGTCATGAGGCATGGGATCCATGGAAAAATAGCTGTGTGCATTCAGAATTGGTTGGCTTGTAGAAAGCAGAGACTTGTAGTGGATGGGAAGTATTCTGCCTGGAGGTCAGTGACTAATGGAGTTGTGCAGGGATCTGTCCTGGGACCCCTGATTTTTGTGATTTTATTAATGACTTTGACAAAGATGTAGAGGGATGGGTCAGTAAATTTGCAGATGATACGAAGGTTGGAGGAGTTGTGGATAGTGTTGAAGGTTGTTATTAGGTTACAAAGGGATATAGAGAAGATGCAGAGTTGGGCTGAAAAGTGGCAGATGGAGTTCAATCTGGATGTGAGGTGATGCATTTTGGAAGGACAAACCCGAAGGCTGAGCACAGGGTTAATGTATGAATACTTTACAGTGTGGAAGAACAGAGGGACCTTAGGGTTCAAATCCATACATTTCACAAAATTGCCTCACAGATGGATAGGATAGTTAAGAAGGCCTATGAGATGCTGGCCTTCATTGAGTTCGGGAGTCACGAGGAGATGTTGCAGCTCTATAAATCACTATTGGGACCTCACTAAAAATATTGTGTTCAGTTTTGGTCACCTCATTATAGGAACAATGTGGAATATATGGAAAGGGTACAGAGGAGAATTACCAAGATGGTGTCTGGATTGGAAAATATGTCTTTTGAGGCAAAATTATCAGAGCTAGGGCATTTCTCCTTGGAATGTAGAAGGATGTGACTTAAGATGAGAGGCATAGATAAGGTAGACAGCCAGCACCTTTATCCCAGGGTGGGAGTAGTGAACACCAGAGGACATCTGTACAAAGTGAAGGGAGGATAGTTTAGGGATGACATCAGGGGTAATGAGAGAGTTGCAGGTGCCTGGAATGCAATGCCAAGTGTGTTGATGTATGCTGGAACAATAGGGGAATTTAAGAGACTCTTTGACAGGCAAAAGGATGAAAACAAATTAGAGCGTTATGAGGTAGGGAGGGTTAATTTGTTTTTGTATATATAGGTCAGCAAAGCATGATGGGCCAAAGGGCCTGTGCAGTGCTGTATTTTCTATTTTCTATGTTCTATCCAAGATTCTTTCTTGTCATATGTACAAAATAAGCAAAAATTGTTTTCCTTTATTTTACCCTGTAAATGAACACAAAGAAACATCACTGGTCCAGCACCCCTTCAAGGCAGGGAAGAGATGTGAAGGAGATTCCATTCAGAGACATCCAGTGTCCGTGGATACCGGCACCTCCTCTGATACCACTGGTTTGCGTAAATTCCATAGCCACACAGCCTCCTGTCCAGTCCAGCAGTGTACTTGAGCTCAAGCTATTATTGCTAATTTATTGCATGGCAGGGCAGGTATGAAAGGCTAATCCTGCTTCCATTTCTATGGAATTATGCAGTGTTCATCCACACACCATTTCATCTCCTGTATACAAGGCATTCATGAACAGGGAACAGTCAATCATACTAAAAGATTTGCAAGTGATTTGTATTTTCACCTGAAATAATTTTTGATAAATGGGAAGGGAAGAGGTGGGCAGGGCCATTTGTATTCCCACGGTAAGGCTTCTTTTTTAGGAGGAAGTGAGAGGAATCAAGGGAGAAGTTGTTCAGCATAACAGCAATTTCTACCTAGCAGAGGAAAGTGGCAATGTAAGGGAACTAGTTTATCCATTACACCTCTGATAATGACAAGTTCCACACAGTGCTTCCTTCTTTTACCGTGACCAAATAGTTCCCTTGAAGTTCTGGTCATTTTATATCTTCAATCATTTCCCTCTCTTTGGTCGCCTGCACTTGTTATGTGAAATTTAGCATGTCACCCTCAACAACTTTTACAGGTGCACAATTGAAACAAACTATCAGGGTAGATCATTTCATATTATGGGACTTGCTCTGCTGAAGACTGCAAAGAATGGCCGAGGGTTGTGAATGGAGCTTAATCCCTCATACACCCCTTCCCCTCCATTGACTCCATGTATAACTCCCGTTGCCTTGGAAAAGAAGCCAACATTTAAAAAATCTGTCCCATCCTTCTCAACCCTCTCCCATCAGGAAGAAGATTCACAACTATAAACTCACATACCACCAGATTCAAGGATAGTTTCTTTCCCACCATGATTAATATTCCTGAAATAACTCCAAAATTGTACAATTATGTTGTCTTATTGGTACAAAGTATGAGATATCTACTGGTCTGTCTGCATAACAACCTCTATCTCCACATTTTTCAATGCAAATAACAATAAACTTGAACCTGAATTTAAAATATCTTGGAAGCTCACCTTTCAACTGGAAATTCTTTGCCTAGAATTTTACTGGTACCTGCAAAGGTGATTAAACAGTCACAGTTTGACAGATTTTATGATTGTTCTGCAAGAATATTGAAGTGCACAAGTGATGGAGGGTTAGGGTCTGGGACAGATGTCGTAAGGAAGAGAGGCCAAAGGTTGGGGAGAAAGATCATAAATCACACAAGGATGCTGGAGTGCCACTATGAATTAGGGTCAGGCTCAGTGTAGGTCTCTAAATGTTGGTTGGATCGCAGGTGGGATTTGAGAGTTGGAGGTGATGAATGTTGAGCAATGTTTAGGTTGGGTAGTAGATGGGGATTTGTTCTGTTGTGTAGTTTTGGCAATTTGGGACAGTTTTCATCAATCAGGAATGGTAAGACATTTATTTAAATATTATTTAATACATTTATACGAGCACCGTCACACTGAGCATTAGTGTACCTCAGGACTGTGTGCTCAGCCCGCTCCTATTCATGCTACTGAGCCACAACTGCATCGCTAGATCCAGCTCCAACAGTGTCATCAAGTTTGCAGATGACACAACAGTACTTGGCTTCATCAGCAGGGAAAAGTTTGGAAATCTCATGGTATGGTTCGAGAGGAACAACCTGAGTCTCAACGAGGATAAGACTAAGGAGATAATCATGGACTTCAGAAGGACTAGAAATGACCATTCTCCACTACACATCAACAGCTCTGTGGTGTGGAGAGGCCAAGTTCCTTGGAGGCACTTCACTGGTGACCTATCGTGGACACAAACATCTGCTCACTTCTCGGGAAGGCGCAACAGTGACTGCACTTCCTGAGGAGACTGACACTTCCAGGAGCTCTATCGTTGGTGTTCTGGCTGGCCGCATTGCAGTGTGGTACATTTACTGCAGAGAAATGGATTGGAGGTCAATCCATTGGACCATAAGAGTGGCAGAGAGGATCACTGGAGTCTCCCTCCCTCCCCATCTACTAGGATGGTTGTCTGAAGAGGGCACACAAAATCATTGAGGACCTCTTCCACCCTGCACACAGCGTCTTTCAGCTAGTCCCATTAGGAAATAGATGCAGGAGTATCAGATCTAGTACTACCAGGCTGAGGGAAAGTTCCCCTGGGCATTGAAAGTGCTGAACAACCAAAGGAACTGCTCACACTGACCATTCAAGACTCTTGTATTCATGAAATAATATTTATTTATTTGAACATATGAATACTTGTCCTGCCTATTGTTGTCTGTATGTGTGATATGAACTGATAAGTATTTTGAACTGATCGGAGAATGCTATTTCATTGAGTTGTACTTGTGTAATCAGATGACACTAAACTTGATATACATACATTTATTTTACAGACTTATTTATTCATTATTGCCACATCTATTGAGATACGGTGAAAAGCTTCCTTTTGTATCACCATGCTTCAGGACCATCTTACAAAAAAAAAGAGGAAGAAAGAAAGAAATTCCCTTCAGAAAGAGCATGTTTTTGGCTAGCGCAGATCATAGATTTGGTGGGATCTGGGTTTTGGTGAATTCACCAGGATTGGGAGATTAATGAGTGGCCTCAGTGTCAGGCAAGAGCGATGAGAAAGGTGAGCTACGTAACAAAAATATTTAAAATGGAGCTACCTGATTCAGATCCCCATGTGGTCCGGGATTCCTCACGGAATTCCCTCTTTAAAAATAACAGAAAGTTTATTTCTGCAGGAGATATTGATACTTTCAGTCATCACTTAAACCACAGGACATACTTTGTATTTCACAGGAAGATCCCACATTTCATTGGTGTTTTATTCTTCAAAGAAATTGAATTGTGATGCAGACAGAAATAATATGTTAAAGGATCCCACCTCCAGGCATATTTATCAATGGAAAAGATCATTGATCTTCCTGTGGAGTTGCTATAATATCCTCTAGAGGAGTGAATTTCAATTATTTTTTTTCTGGTGATAGAAACATAGAAACATAGAAGATAAGAGCAGGAGTAGATCATTCGGCCCTTCAAGCCTGCTCCACCATTCAATGAGATCATGGCTGATCTTAAAGTTCAGTACCCTGTCCCCGCCTTCTCTCCATAACCCCTAATTCCCTTATCCTGAAGAAATATATCTAATTCCCTCTTAAATATATTCAATGAACCTGCCTCTACTGCTCTCTGTGACAATGAATTCCACAGATTCACCACCCTCTGGGTAAAGAAATTCCTCCTCATCTCAGTTCTAAATGGTTTGCCTATTATCCTCGAACCATGGCCCTGGGTTCTGGACTCCCCCACCATTGGAAACATCCCTTCCGCATCCATTCTGTCCAGTCCTGCCAGAATTTTATATGTCTCTATGAGATCCCCTCTCAATCTTCTAAACTCCAGCGAGTACAATCCCAAATTGCACAATCTTTCTTCATAAGTTATTCCTGCCATTCCAGGTATCAGCCTGGTGGATCGCCTTTGCACTCCCTCCATTGCAAGAACATCCTTCCTCAGATAAGGCAACCAAAACTGCACACAATACTCCAGGTGTGGTCTCACCAAGCCTCTGTACAGCTGCAGTAAGGTATCCTTGTTCCTATACTCAAACCCTCTTGATATGAAGGCCAACATACCATTTGCCTTTTTAACCGCCTGCTGTACCTGCATGCTTGCCTTCAGTGACTGGTGCACAAGTACCCCTAGGTCTCTCTGCACTTCCCCATCTTTAATCAAATGGTTCACACATCGAACCAAACAATGGCAAGTTCTCCAGTCGGCATGCTGCCCTTTATTTAAAGGAGCAGAGATAGAGACCCATTTTTGAACATCCTGTGACCCAGGATGACCCCCACTCTGGAAACCAATGCCCCAGCATTCAATCTTTTGGACTGATGATTTAAGAATTAATTATTTAAACTACTCTCATAGGATGAAGCAAGGTTTTGATTTCAGTTCTGAACTCTTCCTAAACAACCTAGGTGTAAGGAAATAAAAAAAAACAATTTGGGACTGTGGTCGTGAGTGAGTTTAAACCTCCACAAACAATTTGCATATTTTATGATGAAACATAATGCAATTTGTGGCACCAAAAACACGAGGAATGGATCTTTTTTTGCAATGGTGTCTGTCTCCTTTGAAAATGGAGGGAAAAACTAGTGGGAGCTTTACTCTGCGTTCTGTATGGAATCTGGTCTGAGATGAATGAAATAAAAGTGTTCAATTCATCAGGATCATTGCAGTGTGTTTTTGTCAACACACACAAAACAAGTTTGAAATAACTTCTGATTTGTGTTGAGGACGTTGAGAACCTTAATATGAAATTCCATTGAAAAGTAATGAGGACTGTGTCTCTACAATTCTGGTAGATTCTCCAAACAGGATGAGGCAGTGAGAATGATCAGGGAGGCACAGAGAATGGCATTGCACAGAGAATGGCATTGGCAGAAGATCTCAGTAAGCTGCTGATGTCTTCAACACATCTTTCAGAAAGGGGAACGAAGAAGAAACCAGAGAGGAAATCAATCAGTGAAGAAATTACTGAAATTAAGTAATAGTCTGTTTTGAAGAATGGTTTTAAAATCACTTGATTTACAAAGGTTGTTTAAATAAACAAATGCAAAAAGCAGTTGTCATCTCTCACTGACTAAGAAAATAAAATTTTATGAGCACCGAGGCATTTTGAGATTAGATCACCCATAATAATCCTGTCATCAACTGTTATAGTACCGAAGACTTTAAAATAGTTCCTCTTGAATCGGTGTGAATACAATTTTGCTGCCTGTGTTTAAACAAAAAGTCATGAAGTCTGGAGTTGTGGCCAGATTTCCTCTACAAGGTGAGGTGTGGCCTACACTAAGTATATGTGACTGTATGAAATGGACACACCTTGTACAAGAGAGCCAAATCTGGAAAGCAGCCAAAGAGTCAGACGCCAGGCTCTATACTCTAGATGGTGGGAGAGGTCACTCAGCCTGGTTATACAATGGTATTATCTGAGGCCAAGTACTGCAACAGAAATTCAGAATACTTCCTGTCCTCATGGCTGCAATACAAACTGCCCGGCTTTCAGCCACGTTCTGTCACACTGGCAACCACTTGGTCGCCACTGAATGTCTGATGGTTGGGAAAGGAAAACATTTCTGCTTTCCTGGGAATTTCATGCTTAAGCACTCAGCTCTTGCAACTTAAAATAATTTGTTGTATCTTATTTCTTAAAACATGAATAAAGAATTCAAATAATAAACAATTTAATGATTTATTGGGAAAGTTGATTTAGAAATCATGAGTAAAATAATATTAAGGTAAATTATGTATAAATTAAATAATTATTATGCTATTTTTCTCCAACTCTGTTCAGATTAATTCAAGACTGATAGTTGCAAGTTTGACCCTTGCTATATGTGCTGAACATGCAATGTAGCAACATGTTTATTGAATTTATTTAATTTTAAAGTTAATGGAAACTGTAGGGTAAATGAATACAAGTGTATCTTTAAGAACTGTGTCTATCATATATTCTGTATATGACTTTTGATTAATTGTACCTTCCACTGCCATTAGTTCAGTATTCACTACCTTCAATGAAGGATGTTTTGCTGTCAACTCAGTGTTTCGACTTGTATTAATGGGGAGCTACAGAAAAGCCAATGGATATACATTGCTTACAAGTTTAAGATATTCATACTTGTGCATGTGGCAATTCAGTAATGAAATGTAAATTATTAGACAACCGTGTTCTATTGCTATAATAGCAGTGATAAATGGCAGATGTGTTTGCAAACACGCAATGTTGACAAGTTTATTAGTGCACAGAAGAATGTTTTTACATGAAGATATATAAAAAAGCGACATCTGGATTAACCCCTTCCAAGATTTTCAAGAATTACATTTTTGTCTTGTGTAAACATGGGTCATGAAAAGTATTTAGCCAGTGAAGGACACTGGCAAAAGAGTGAGTGTGACTTCGAGACTTTATTTGGTTCTGGCATTGGGCAACTATATGGTGTGTAGACCAGTTGATGTCTGTTTGATATGGTGGCCAGGCCAAATGGACGCTACTGTGGAAATGGCATTCAAGAACATGAGATAGTTTCACACCGGATATATAGGAATGGGGTATTAGTTGGTAGGCAACCTTCCTAGCAGAGTCCTGAGTTCAGAAAAATATTGTGAAATTCTGTGGGGATTGGTGGATGCTGAATAGTATCCCGTAACTACCTTGGGAGAACTTTCCTACACATACATGAGGGTGGATTTATAGATATGGAGAAACATGACCACCACTAAGTATAACAGTTGCATGCTTAAACATAATTCTTTTAGGGTTTAATCAGTCTCTTGGATCTTTCAGTCTGTAAAAGAATAAAATGCAAAGAAGATGATATCCTCATTACCATGGAGGTTTGGTATGACATCAAAAACCCTGGCAAATTTCTTTATAGGTGTGGTGGAAAGTGTGCTGACCAGCTGCATTACAGTCTGGTGTGGGAACACCAATAACTTTGAATGTAAAGTCCTCCAAAAAGTAGTGGACACAGCCCAGGACATCACAGGAAATGCCCTCTGCACTATTGACTATACCAACAGGGAGTGCTGCTGTTGGAGAACATCAGCAATCATCAAAGACCCACACCACCCAGCACATGCTCTTTTCTCACTGCTGCCATCAGGAAAGAGGTATAGGTGCCACAAGGCTCACACCACCAGGCTCAGAAACAGCTGCTCCTCCTCAATGACAAACCCAATCAGACACTCATTTAAGGACCCTTACTTGTGCACTTTATTCATTTTCTTTTGTTTTCTCTATATTGCACAGTCATTTTGTTTACATTCGTAATCTATTTGCAATTCTTTGTTTGTTTATATGTTTATGCTGTGTACAGTTTATATTTTGCACTACCATTTAGTGGTAATTCTGCCGCACCCACAGGGAAAAGGAATCTCAGAGTTGTATGTGATGTTATGTATGTACTCTGACAATAAATATAAAATCTGATCTGATCTGAATCTGAATCTGAAACAGCAGCACTGGAAGGTGCTGTAGAATATGCTCGGTAGATTTCACCACCGCAATATTCATCTGAAATGGAATCAGTCCGGACTGATACACAAAGTATGAGTAGGCCACCAGGCCCCTTAACCACATCCCATCATTATGATCATGTCTGAGCAGTGCTAAATCTAATTTCTCTTCTTTGAACATTTAATTTTTTGATCTTTTAAATAGTTAAGCATTTACACCATAAATAGAGTACAACAAATGATCTGGATTCCAACATCCTGTAGATTCAAGTTCAAGTTCAAGGTGAGAAAACATGTTTCATCATCAGTCCAGCTGAACATGCATAGTTCAGCGAATAATGTACAGTGCAGAAGGGAAGAGGTATAGCGCACATTCAAGTTTAAGTTTATAATCATCTGACTGTACAAAAACACCCAGATGCAACCTCAACACATAATAATCACATATAATGTGATAACACACCTAAACATATAATGTAAAAAATGTATAAATATTCTGAAATAGTATAAATATTCTAGACTAATTAGCTGGATGGAACAATTCAGGAGATTCACGCACTTTGAGAGAAGAACTGTGTGTGCCCTGCCTCTTATTTTTGTAAAAACGCAAAAAGCTGGGGAAACTCACTTTTGCCTTTTATTTTACATCCTTCATATCTCCAAATGGTTACACATTAATGTCTCCAGTTAGTCATGGACCACTCAAAGCAGTTGGAAATATTGCTGTTTGGGTCTGCACTTTCACAGAATGGACCTTGGAACTCTGAAGTCTACTTTTGTGACACCTGTTCCTCTTGAGAAACTCTTTTCATTAATAACACTAGTCAACAATTTTTTTTTTTTTTACAAACGTATGCCTTCCCTGTAAAAAAAAAGAACGGGGATTATGATAGACAACTTAAAGTTGAACACAAAGAATTTAGCATTTATGAATCTTCACCAGGCTCTAGTACTTAAAGTTAAATGGTTACCACTCAGGAAAGTTCCTGCTGGTTTTAGAGAGAGATTTGTTGCTCGTTGGACATGCACCAGATGATTTCCTCCAATCAGTCGCTTCAGTGTCTTGCCGAAGAAACTTGCACCATCATGGGTTTTCCAAATGATCACCTCTTCTTCCAGGTCACCACAGAGTTCCTCTTGTTTCCCTTATTTCAGGAGAAACATTCTAGCCAACCATTTCCTCTTGTAAGGACTACACAGGGTTTCAACTGGCTGAACTCAGAACTCACACCCAACTTCAAAATGGGGTTTTTCAACAAGCTGCCAGCTTGCCATTTTGCAGCATCAACTGCTACTGTAGAATGTCTGTCTGTCTGTCTGTCTGTCTGTCTGTCTGTCTCTCTCTCTCTCTCTCTGAGTAATCATCTGTTTGTTTTTCCTCTCACTGCTTGTAAAACCATATGATTTCTTACAGGGCTCCAAACCCAAATTTTGAAAGATCTTATCAGTATCTGAGCTGAGACATGCTCAACATTATGTTCCATTTGCACCTCCTTTTGAAGTCCTTTCCAAAGCAATTCCATTGCCTCTGCAAAGTCACCGGTGACACAAAGCTCTTGCATTTTAAATGAGATGTCTTTTGTGAAGTGTTACTCTGTTTGTGAAGTGTAACCTAAACTAAATCCCACAATCTATCTCTTTAAAAGACATATTTTACCATAACTCTTCTAACATATAACAAGTGTAATTGCAGTTTAGGTCAGTATATTATTACATTCCTTCACAAATGGAATCCAAAGAATCTTAAGCCTTCAATATAATCTACTATATGATGGGAAAGTTGGAAGAAGACAGTGAAGAGACAGTTATTGGACACAGAGTCCAAGAGGTTCACGACATTGGCCAATAAATTTCTTGATCACGTACAGGGTCACCACACACTTCACCACCTCTGGTGCTGATTCTCATGCTCATGTTCAGCTCACTGGGGCTCTGTTTCCAGTGTACCCTGTCAATACACTGTTGCGCTCTTTCCTGCACCCTGCTGTTAAAGCTCACTTGTTTTTGCTTCATTTTCTCCTTTGAAACTTATGTTCACTGAAAATTTGCTTATATTTCATACTCTGCAGCATATATAAATTGGAATAACTTTTAATACCCTGTAAGATCTGCCAGTCTGGCATTTATTGAGTGTGCCAGATTAACAACGTCTTACCTCTCTTGCTTTCCTCTTTTTCGTGACTGTCTTCTCTTTCCACTCTCATTCCCGGTGCAGAGTCTTCACCCAAAAATATCACCAATTTCTCCACTCCCCAACTTGTCTTAGTGAACAGTAGCACAAAAAAAATCAAAAGGTCTCTACAGAATAGAAATTCAGAAGCAGAGATCAATGTATATGATAATGAAATCCTAGAACTTTCTTCTGCCATCTTCAATTAAGATCTTTTTTAAGAGATATTTTAGGACCAGCCATGACCCTGCCAATAATAACATTCTATATAAGTCCTTGAACAATTAAAATAAGATATTAAAAAAACAAAAATGAAATCATTAGCATTATAATTGCAGATTTCAGATTTATTGTTCAGATTTATTTACTCTGACAATAATAACATCATATGCAACCTGGAGATTCTTTCTCCTGCAGACGAGGCAGTGGTGCAAAAAAAATGGTACACAATGATACATGTAAACAAATAAAGAATTGTGAACAAACTGACTGTGGAATACACAGAAAAATAACCAATAAAGTGCAAAAGTAAGAGTCTTTAATTGAATCCCTGATTGAGTTTGTTGTTGAGGAGTCTGATGGCGGAGGGGTAGCTGCTATTCCTGAACCTGCTGGTGCGAGTCTTGTGGCACCTACACCTCTTTCCTGATGGTAGCAGCAAGAACAGAGCATGAACTGGGTGATGTGGATCCTTGATACTCTCCGACAGCAATGTTCTTGATGGTGGGAGCATACCTCTGGCATTTCTTCCTCACATCTAAACAAAACAAGTTTAAAGTTCTATTATTCCCATTAATAAATAGGGGCTGGGGGTATCGGTTTGAAGTTCAACTGTTGCAGCCAAAACGCATTCTATAAGTGTAGAGCTCGTCGAAAGAACCAAAGACTTGTTGATCCAAA
Source organism: Narcine bancroftii (assembly GCF_036971445.1). NCBI lineage: Eukaryota > Metazoa > Chordata > Chondrichthyes > Torpediniformes > Narcinidae > Narcine > Narcine bancroftii. Next base: position 299,521,764 of record NC_091470.1, on the reverse strand, counting down.
CCAAGGCTTTGGTTCTTTCGATGAGCTCTACAATTTTATTAGCAAAAGACAGGAGCTCTTCACAGGTGGCCGACCAGTCCGGAATGATCCAACCTGGCTAGGGACACAACCCTTTAAGGCCCAGACAGTAGGCGTGGCTAAGCTCTCAGCCAATCGCTGTAAGCACAGTCTAGATACTATAACTATATACACTATATACACTATATACATTGGTGATAGATCTGTTCTATCACAATAAGGGCCTTCCTTAAAGACAGGAACAAATCCCTGCTGCTAGTAATTATCATCCTATAATCCACTAATATTCACTGAAATCATAGCCTAGATGTATCCACGCAACTCGAGATGAGATCAGTCTCCTTAATTAATGCCGTTAATCAATCTTTACCAATGTCACCAATTAATCTCCCTGATCAATCACATGCCAAATCTGATTCAAGGTGACAACTCTGAAATTAAAGCCTCAGAGACAAATCTGTGGCTGGACCTCATTCATCAAAATCAAACAGTTCTCTCAAAGGTTAGTTATTTTGCTCAGGTATTCCTCAAAGGGCACCTCTTCTTAAGATCAGCTTGTCATCAACATTTCAGTTCATTTCAATTCAAGTTTATCGTTAAATTATACCTGGACTTGGACCCAATAAAGGATACATTCCACAGAATTGTTCAGGGGTGGCATGGTTAGTGTAGCAGTTAGTGCAATGCTTTACAGCGCCAGCGATGGGTTTGAATCCGGCAGTGTCTGTAAGGAGTTTATACTTTCTCCCCATGTTGGCATGGGTTTCCTCTCACCTTTCAAAAGGTATGGGTGTTGTCAGTTAATTGGGTGTAATTAGATAGCACAGGCTCATGGGTCGGAAGGACCTGATACTGTGCTGTAGGTCGATTTATAAAAAAAATAAAAAGTTCCTTCAGTTACTTTGCTTGTGCCCTACCTATACCTATGCTGGAGTTTTCACTATCTCCTGTCATTCCATTCCCCCTTCAGTGACCACATCTCAAACCATTCATATTCCTCCTTTACGAATGTTTATAACACCCAGCAAAATCTATATCCACATCTCTGCCTCAAAAGCCATGTGATAAAACATGATAAATGGTCTTCAGGGCAAAATGCCTCCATCTTTTGTGATGAATTTTCTGGTAAGAATTCTAAATCTCTGCACCTTGATCCTCTCTCACCCATAAGTAGAAATAATGATGCCACATGAGCCAGAATAAAGTCTCAATGTTTTCATCACTTTTGCTGACTGCCCCTATTTCTTTTATTGTTTCAGTTCATTATGTTATTAATCGTGGCTCCAACCTTGGCAAAAATGATGGTCTCCCCATATATTTCTATCTCGCCCCAATTCCACCATTCACTCACTCTGTTTTAGTCTCCCTGTGGTGCACTGTAGTGACATTAAGCAGACACACGATTCAAAGACTGAACAGCGGGCTTCATTCAGCTTAAAGTCTCTGCTGAGGCTAGCTGTGCCCTTCTCCTGAGTGACTGAGCTCCAGAGGGGCCGGATGTGGCTTATAACCTGGGCGGATGGTTGGCAGCCGACTGGGAGGGGTTTGGTCCATTCAGGTTGACTGACTGACAGCTGGTCAGGTGTTGTCTATCCTCCAGTGCTCTTCCTGCAGGTACAGTGGTCGCCCGCTGCAATAGGCCATCACCACACTCCCTCTCTCTTGAAATCTTGTCACTTCTCTCATCCTGAGCATTCATACCCCAACCTCTTTCCCCAATGTCCAGACAGTGATTATTCTCTACCCCCAACCTGGACATTAGACATTTCTTCTGTCCAAGATGTGGTTTGCATGGGCTGCGAGCCCAGTTTAGAGATACAAAAACTGCTGCTAGAGATTCCTCACCAATTATGGATCTTGGCATTCCTGTGGTATGGTATAAACAATATATTAAAACATAATTTAATTGAAATGTATGAAGAGGAATAATGAAAAATGTAAAACATGCAGCCAAGAACATAAAGAAGTTGATTTTGTATGCAAACACTTAGAGTAGAAGAAAATCATCTTCGATCACTATGACTGAACATCATTTACAGATACTTTTTATCTTTTGGCCTCTACTCATCCCACTGCCATTCCTCCTTTCTCCCAGCCTTTTAATACAGATGCCTGCTTTTTACTCATACCTTGAGGAAGGACTCAGACCTAAGATGTCAGTAATATATATTTTCCTCCTTTAGGATGTTGCCGGGTCTTCAGGCGTTGAGTTACAGGGAAAGATTAAAGAGGGTAGGTCTTTATTCCTTGGAGCATGGAAGAACGAGGAGCATGGAGATTTACAAAATTATGAGGGGTATAGATGGAGTAAATGCGAGTAGGCTCTTTCCACTTAGATTAGGAGAGATGAACATGAGAGGACATGGCTTTAGGGTGAAAAGGGAAAGGTTTAAGGAGAACATTAGGGGGGAATTTCTTCACAGAGAGTGTGATGAGAGTAGGGAATGAGCTTCCATCTGATGTGGTAAATGCAGGATTACTCTTAGGTTTTAAGAATAAATTGGATAGATACATGGATGGGAGAGATCTGGAGGTTAATGGACTTGGTGCATGTCAGTGCGACTAGCAGAATGATGTTTCAGCACAGACTAGAAGGGCTGAATGGCCTGTTTTCTGTGCTGTAGTGTTCTATAGTTCGATGATGCTATGGCCCCTGAGAGACCAGCTGAGTTCAAACATCATTGACAGCCTTTGATACTCATTCCACTAACTTTTGCACACTCTGATCTACTGAAGTCAGTCAAACAGAGAGTTTAATTGTTGGTTGATAGCACATGGATTTCATGACCAGAGATCTCTTCCAAGGAAAACAAAACACTGTCAAAATCATGCATGAAATCTAATTTTCTTCCCTTCCCTCCTCTTTCCCTTTCCTCTTCTTTCCCTTCCCTCCTCTTTCCTTTCCTTTCCCTTCCCTACCCACATCTGTCCCTCCCATCCCCTCCCCTTCCCTTCCAACTCCATTCAGAGAATTAGCCCTTTTCCATCACCGCTTGGTGACTCCCTGTTCTATTCACAAACCCATATCCACACCATTTACCAGTTAGCTTGAACTCTTCCCATCCCTTTGATCCTCCTCTCCTCTTCTCTCCTCCCCCCTACCTTTATATTCAAGACAAGAACCTGCCTGTTTTTTGTTCATTCCTTGTTGAAGGGCTCAGACCCAAATTATTGATTGCATTTTACTTCTCATTGATGCTGCTTGACCTACTGAGCTTCTCCTGTATGTTTGTGCATTTTACTACAATCCCAGCATCTGCCGAACGTTCCTGTTTACCATGTTTGTCATTGTAATGTCTTTTGTAATATCCACAACTTGCTGAGAGCCAGATCACAGGCATTTAAGTTTGTAGATCCAGTACATGACACAGGGAATAGGTATGACCGATGAAAAGCCACATCCCAGGCAAAGCTGAGTTTCCAGATGAGAATGAAAACAACAAGGGATACCCACACTGTGGCAGGGCCTAAATGATATAACCAGCTACAAACCCAAATCTGATGCAGTAGGAGACGGTAAAGATTCACTCCCAGATGAGCTCAATGCTTCCTACACCCAATATGTCCGCCAGAACCACTGTGCATCCTAATGTTCCCCAATGATCCTCTGCTGTCAGTATCCGATTATGGCTTGCAGGTTTCCTTCATGGGAGTGAATTCCAGGAAAGCATCTGGTACGGATGGAGTATGCTTTTTATTGACCACCATTTGACATTCAACACCAACATCACCTCAAAACTGATCAATAAACTTCTAGCTGGCTGGAGAAATTTCACTGCATCTTTGTTCTGAACAGACATCTTCAATTCTGATGTTGTATCCTCTTGTCCTCAACTCTACCACCATGGGAAATAACTTTTCTAAATCTACTCTTTCCATGCCTTTTCATTGAGATTTCCCCCACGTTCTCCTAAATTCCATCAAGTACCATCCAAGAGTGTCAAATGCTCTTCATATGATAGTCCTTTCAATCCCAGAATCATCCTTGTGAACTTCCTCTGAACCATCTCCAACATTAGCACATCATTCTTAAAGGAGGAGCCCAAAACTTCTCGCAATACTTCAAGTAGCAACAACCTTACACTCAATGTGACTGATACACACTATCAATGACTCCAAAGGCTGAGTGAGGAACTTGATAGGCTTTATTACACATTAGATTTCAGCTGGCCCAACTCCAAGTGCTCGAATGAATGGAAAGCAGCAGGGAGGTCGACCTTTATGGCCAAGTCATGGGAAGAGGGGTTACAGGGGATCAAGTCATCAGTGGGTGGGCCAGCCACATATACACAGAACAGCACAGTACTGTATATACATATCATTCCAGTCACCGAACCCAAGAAGCTGATTTTAGGAAGGGAAAATCAGTGTGTACAATCTTTTGGGGAATCAGAGGTGGAGAGAGATGGCAAATTTAAATTCCTGGGAGTCACTAAATCTGAGGACCTTTCCTGGATCCAACATACAAATGTCATTGTGAAGAGAGCATGTCAGCATCTCTTCTTCCTCAAGTGTTTGTGGTGGTTTGGTATGGAAACCTTAACAAACTTCTACAGATGTGTAGTGGAAGGTGTGCTGACCGGCTGCATCACGGCCTGGTATGGGGACATCAATACCTCTGAGCAGAAAGCCATGCAATAGGTAATGGACACAGCCCAGTATATCTCAGATAAAACTACCATCAAGAAAATCTACATGGAATGCTGCTGTCGGAGAGCAGCAGCAATGATCAAGGTTCCACACCACCCAGAGCATGCTCTGTTCTCGCTACTGCTGCTGCTATTAGAAAGAGGCATAGGTGCCACTAGACTCATATCACCAGGTTGAGGCAGAGTTGCTACACCTTCACCATCAGATTACTCAATCAGAAACTCATTTAAGGATTCTTACTTTGGATATTATGTATTACTGATTTTTTTTTTGTATTTGCAGTCCCTTTGTTTACAATTCTCTCTTGCGTGTAGTGCAATAGTGTAGTGGTCAGTGCCACACTGTTACAGTGACAGTGACCAGGGTTCGACTCTGCACCTGTCTGTAAGGGGTTTTGTACATTCTCCCCGTGTCTGCATGGGTTTCCTCTCGATGCTCTGATTTCCACCCACTGTTCAATAACCTATTGGGTTTATAGGTGTCATGGGCTCATGGGTCAAATTACCTTGTTACTGTGCTATTTGTCTAAATTTAAAATATAAATTTAAATTTGCACATTTCTTTTTCTTGAGCATGTTTTACACTATTCATAAGTAGAAATTCTGCCTAGCCTTCAGGAAAAAAGAATCTTAGGGTTTTATGTGATTTTATGTATTTGAACTTAAATTTGAACTTTTATTTTTCCAAATATAATGATGCCAGCCAACAATCTTTGGGGGAATCAGAGGAGGAGAGAGATGTTACTGTAGAATGAGGCTTATAGGATACAGTTCATCCACTTTTCCTAATGGGTAACCTATCAAAAACAAACAGCTTCTTTCCAGTGACTTATAATGAAAAATACCAACACCACCTATTAGATGGGAAGCGTATTCTGAAAGAATGAGATTAAGTGGGCCTTTTCAGATTACCTCTTGCAATCAATCCTTGCAGAAGAAAAAAAATCAGTAACAAAGGTAACAGAAGGGTACTGATACATAAATAGGAAATCACAAAGGAACTTCCACAATTGTAAGAGAATTCACTGGAGTATACATTTCCTTTAACTTGCTGTTTGTACAGTGTTACAGCCATTGTTGCACATAAAGTGAATGGATAAACTTAATAACAAGCCTTTAAAGCTGCAATAATTACAAAATATGAACTCAGCCTCTGGCCCAGATTGCTCTAGATTTAAACTTACAACCATAGTCAAGTGTAATTCAATGCAATGTACTTTCAATGGTTACAGGAAAATTGTTGGCAGTTCTTTGGGGCATAGTTTTGTGGGTCTAGGACATTTTGGTCCCCACATTCTGGCGCCAGACGTTTTGGCCCTCACAGTTTGGTGCTGGACATTTTGGCGCTGGACATTTTGGTGTCGGACATTTTGACCTGCCGGCCCACTCACTGTCTGCTGGCCAACTCTGTCCTGTCATATTTCCTGAAACACTGGCGTTGCAGCACTGCCTGAACCCCCCCACCCCAGCACTGCAGAAACTGCCTCCCCCAAGGAAACTGCTCCCCTGAAAACCAAGGGCATTTTGTAGCTTATAGCAATATATTTAAATTGTTAATACCAGTCGGAGAACAATCAAAAACGTGCTTTTGGTAAATTACAGCGATATATTTATCACATTTATTGTGTTTAATTACATATAATGGAATATATAATTAATTGAATTTAAAAGTATTAAAAAATTAAAAACACTCATTAAAAACAATCCAGTTGTCATAAAATTGATTTGTTTCACACATCTGGGTCAAGTCATTACAACCTCTATGACTAGAACCACTATCGCTGTTCTCTTCCTGCAGTGTCATTTTGACAAGAAATTGCAATAAAACGATCGAAAGTAAAACCCATCATTATCGAAACAGAACAGTCTACAGTCACGACCCTCACTACAAGTGATAGGGCGCATATAGGCATTATTAATAAGAAACCTGCATACACACACATTCTGTATTATATTATTAATAACAACTAACATGAAATCTGTCACTTCCACTGCCACCAGGAGAATGGTTTCCTGGGGGAATAGTCAAAAGAGTATTCTTTTTGCCAAAATATCCAGCGCTAAAATGTCAGCCACTAAAATGCAGATGCCAAAATGTCCGGCACCAAATTGTGGGCACCAAAATGTCCAATTCCACAGTTTTGCTCGAACACAAAAGTTACAATTAATAAAAACACATGACAATCTTTGTTAAATCTTACAAGCACAAAAACATTCCATTTTTGTTTTAAGGCAGGAAATTTCAATGAACAGTGTTAAAAGTTTCAATCTGCATCAACATTCTATCATGCCTGTGGCAATTTCCGGTCATCTTAAATCTTATAGTTAATATTGGCTTACAGGTAGTCCTCGACTTCTGACTTACGCAAGTTGCGTCCACCCGCACAATACGACCAAAGATTTTTAAAAAATCTTTATTAAAACTAATGAAAAAGTACATATTTTGTAATAAAAGTACTGTATACAGTGGTCCCCACTCCCAGTGGCAGCCTAAAGTCCCCATTCCCCCTGGCAGCCCAAGGTCCCCATTCCCCAACTAACAACCAAGTCTGTGTTACAACTAATCCTTCTGTCCCCATTACGGTTGTAAGTCGGGGACTACCTGTGTTATCTCAAGGCTCAAAAGTTTAAAATCTTTTATGGGCTTCCAAGAAAATAACAGATATTTTTAACAGAAATAACATCATGCAATAAACTTATTCTCATTCATTGAAGTGGATTCTAAATCTGGATTATAGAGACCAATGACAAGGGTGACAACCACTTTGCTGGTGACCAAGCAATAGAAAATCATTAGATAATTGGGCACATTTACAAGTAGGAGAAAATGATGGGTCTGACATGATGTGGTAAAAATAGCCATTTTTAAAATTTGTTTTATCATATGACATACACAGTAGCAAGTGTATTATACAAATTTTAACATTACCATTAATTTCCAACAAAGCTTATGTAGTAAAAAGAGGATATTAACCATTCTTTAAATTAACTTTGCCAAGAGTATATTCACTATGTTCACAGCCAAATTCAAAATAGCTTCCTAAAATTGGATAAGGTCCCACTTTATCCATAGTTTAAATTTCTGTTACCTGCAGAAAACCACGGTCCAAAAATATTAAATAGAAAATTCCAGAAAGAAACAATTCATAAGTTTTAAATTGTGCACCGTTCTGAGTCACGTGATGAAATCTCAAGCCGTCTCACCCAGGACACGAATCATCCCTTTGTCCAGCGTATCCACTAGCCATCTCGATGATCAGATCAACATGCTGCTTTGTATGTAGGTATACAAGTAAAAACAAATTAAACAGTTTAATTTAGCTTTGCTAAGCATATACAGTAATACAGTGTTTGCTCAATGTCTATATTGATTTGTCAACACTCAATTTCACAGAGGTACATACCTTGTATAGGATTCGGTACTATTCGTGGTTTCAGGCATTCGCTGGGGGTCTTGGAACATATCCTCCATGGATAAGGGGGGACTACTGTATTCATAATATTGATTTATTCATATGAAATAATAAATCACAGTTGAAGTAGTTCTAAGTGTAGGTATGAATTTGTAGAACTTGTGAGGATGTGATCAATGCCAGAGAAAATGTACTACAATAAAGGATTTTCTCATGAACCATCACATCATTGAATAGTATGTACTGTACTCTACTGAATGATGTTTAAGGACATAATTGCCCAAATGTACTGTCAGCATTTGTTCCCTACAGAATCAGTCATTTGTAGCATCAGCTACATTGCTCCTGCAATAACACACACAACCAGACGGGTTGAGCTCAGTGAGCAGACTAGTTTATTGCAGGCTGCTGGGCTGTACTTATACTCCCAGCCCCGACCTGGCTGAGAACTGCGCTGGAGGGCGCTGACGTCACTAGGGCATCACGTGGTCCCCCAGTGCAGGCTTCTGAGCCCTGAGGTGGGAGGAAGGGAACACACCCGATGGCGCCATTTTGGCCGGCTGCCCCGCCGCATGGCTTACAAGCGTGGCAGGTTCGCCTGCCTAATGGTGAACCGCCACACAGCCCACCCCCCCAGAACCGGCGCCAATGTCCTTTTTCGCCGGGTGGCCTTGCTTCTTGGGTTGGGCTACGACCACGGGATCAGTGCGATCGAGGTAAACAGCTCCCACCTGCCGCCAATGCCCAGCATGAACGTGGAGCCAGAACGCTGTACAACCCTGTATGGCCCCTCGTACGGTCACTGCAGAGGTACCGTGGTCATGCCCCGCCGAATGAAAATGTACTCCGCGGAAAGCAGTTCGCCGGGAACGTGAGACGGGCGGGTGCCATCCCTGGGCGGCGGTGGGTGTTCGAATGAGTCCAAGCGTGCCCTGAGGTGAGGAAGTAGTTCGTGCAGTGACTGCTGGGGATTGTGAGGTGCATTAACAAATTCACCAGGTAGTGCCAGCGGCGCACCGTAGACCAGCTCAGCAGATGACACCTGCAGATCTTCCTTGGGAGTGGAGCAGATGCCCAGGAGCACCCAAGGCAGTTTGCCCGCCCCTCCAAAAAATAGCGGAAATGGTGCACCGCCATTTCCTCTACCCGTAGGTAGAGGAGGTACATGCCCAGTATTCGTGGTCGAAGGCATTATACTTGCGTTCCGGTGGGCAGACCAGGTGGCTGAGAAATGCCAGCGGCTTCCAATTTCCATTCACCTGCTGCTCCAGGTTGGCACCAATGGCTATGGCAGAGGCATTGACAGAGAGTGCCATATGCAGGTTGGTTTGTGGGTGGGCGGCATGGCGGCCTTCACAAGGGCAACTTAAGGTGGCGGTGCAGACATTCGAACAGTCCATTGGCCTGTGGGTGGTAGGCCGTGGTGCAGTGCAGCTGGATCCCCAACTTGTTGGCGAGCTGTGCCCAGAGCGCAGATGTGAACTGGGTGCCCTGATCACTGGTGAGGTGACCTGGGACGCCGAACTGGGCGACCCAACCACGCAACAGTGCTTAGGAGCAGGAGTCGGTGGAGGCGTCTGGCATCGGGATCACCTCAGGCCAGCGAGTGGTGCATTCCATCATCATAAACAGGTAATAGTTGCCCCGGGAAATGTCCATGTGAATGTGGCTGAACTGTTTCCGGACATGCTTGAACTCCTGTACAGGCGCCCTGGTGTGTCTGTGCAACTTGGACGTTTGGCAATGGGTGCATGTTCTGGCCCAGCCCATGCCATATGAACCGTTCTGCCACCATCCAGACCATGGACCTGATAGACAGATGTGAATGGTTATGGATGTGATGGAAGACCTGCTTATGCCACTGCTGGGGAACCACTGGTCACGGGATGCCCATGGAGATATCGCACAGGATGGTGCCTTCACCACTCGGAGTCTGGAGTTCTCGGAACCGCAGGCCCGTGATGGCGGTCTTGAAGGCCCTCGTCTCCTCATCAGACTTCTGGTCCCGGGTGAACTTGTCGAAGTCGAGGCCGGGTGTCAGCGCGCAGTTGGCCGGTTGTGAGAGTACATTGTCCTTCCCTGCTTTGTGCTGAATGTCAGTGGTAAACTCCGACACAAAGGAGAGGTGACGCTGCTGGCAGGCCGACCAGGAATGCTTTGCCATCGCGAGCGCCTGGGTGAGGGGTTTGTGGTTGGTGAAGATGGTAAAAGTCCTCCCCTCCAAAAAATAGTGGAAATACTGCACCACCAGGTACATGCCCAGTATCTCGCAGTCGAAGGCATTATACTTGCGTTCTGGTGGGCGGAGCAGGCGGCTGAAAAATTCCAGTGGCTTCCAATTTCCATTCACCTGCTGCTCCAGGATGGCATCAATGGCTGTGGCAGAGGCATCGACAGAGAGTGTCATATGCAGGTCGGTGTGTGGGTGGGTGAGCATGGTGGCCTTTGCAAGGGCGTCCTTGGTGGCCTCGAATGTGGTGCAGGCTTCTAGGTTCCAAGCGAGTATTTTGTGCTTGGCTGCAAAAGGGAGAATAGCGGCTGCATGACGCATGCAGCTTCCGGGATGAAGTGGTTGTAAAAGTTGACCATACCTGTGAACTCCTGCAGCCCCTTGAGGCTGTCCAGGCGTGGGAACTCCCTGATAGCAGCGACTTTCACAGCGGCAGGCATGGCTGCTTCGGCTGTGATGGTATGGCCCAGGAACTGCATGGACGAATGATCCCCAGTTCCAACAGGTGCGGATACCCCTCCTTCACCACCTGGAGCTTGTCAGGTGGGAGCCGGCGTGCCTTGGCGTGTATCACTGAGCCCTATGTGGGGATGTGGTGGAACATCCCGTGGTGCGGCGAGGCAGCGGAGAACTGTGGCTTGAGGAGTGTCGGGAATTCATCCAGGATACGCTGGAACTCGTCTATGGGAGTGCTGATCGTGGACATCTGCATTTGCTCCAAGTGGGAGGCATTGAGGCGAACATCCTGGAAGGTACGGACGTCCATCAGGCACCTACCTCAAATGTCTGCCAGAAGCCCATGTGCGAGGAGATAGTCTGCACCCAGGATGGCAGTCGGGAGGGATGAGACGGTGAACCTCCACATGAAATTTCGTTGGGCGATCTGGAAGTGGGCTGTCTTGTCTCCATACGTCCAGATTTCTGTGGCATTGGATGCACAGAGGGGAGGTCCACGAGGTCGGTTCCTGAACTCGATGGCCGTGGCTGGGATGAAGCTAATCTGGGCTCCGGTGTCAATGAGGAACCGCCGGTCGCTGACTGAGTCCCGTAGGTAGAGGAGGCTGTGTCCTTGGCCAGCCGCCGCAGCTATTAACAGCGGGCGGCCTGGTCATTTCCCTGGAACGAGCATGGCTGACGACACTTCCGAGCTTTGGCTCCCCAGTGCTGGTGGTAGAAGCAGAGGCCTGGAGCGGATGCTGTGGCCTTGGATATGGTCTTGGGGGCCCCTGCAGGGGCCGGATGCTCTACCGCAGCGCTAGGGGCGGACTTGGTGTGGTCGTGCCTGTGCCTCTTGACCTGCTGGACTGCTGAGCCCTCTGGGAATTGTGTGAGCCATAGCTCTTGGGCCTTCTGGGTGACCTTCCTCGTGTTGGTGAAGCTCTCCTGGACCAGCAGCGGCTGGATATGGTTGAAGAAAATGCGCTCGAAGAATGGGCAGTTGGTGTGCTCACCCTTGAGCACGAGCATCTCGTTCATCAGCTCCATCAGCGACCTCTCCCCCAGGGCATCAAGGTGCAGCATCCGAGCGGCACGCTGGTGTCTGGATAGTCTGAGGGATCTGGTAAGCACTCGCTTGATGGACTCGTATTTGTCTTCGGTGGGTGGGTGCTGAACGAGGTGCAGCACACATCTGGCAGTGGCCTGGTCCAGGGCAGCAACCACATGGTAGAATTTGGTCGTGTCGGACAAAATTTGGTGGAGGTGAAACTGAGCCTCCGCGTGGCCGAACCAGGTCTCCGGCTCCTGAATCCAGAATTCAGGCAGTTTCACGGCTGATCCCAGGCTCACTCATGATGGGTTCAAAAACGTTTGAACCAGTCGGGGTCACCAATTGTAGAGGCGGCTACACTGCTCCTGCAATAACACACACAACCAGATGGGTTGAGCTCAGTGAGCAGACTCGTTTATTGCAGGCTGCTGGGCTGTACTTATACTCTCGGCCCAGACCTGGCTGAGAACCACGCTGGAGGGCGCTGATGTCACCCGGGCATCATGTGGTTCCCCAGCATGGGCTTCTGAGCCCCGTGCTGGGAGGAAGGGAACACTCCCGACGGCAGCATTTTCGCCAGCTGCCCCGCCACATGGCTTACAAGCGGGGTCGGTTCACCTGCCTAGTGGTGAGCTGACATAAATTAATATTTTACCAGCAAATGCTTTGTTGCATTACATTTCTTAAATGTGATCCAGTCCTGAATAACCAGGACAAAGGACTGCTGCCCAGATGTAATAAGACAGAGTGAATGAAAGAAAATAGGACCAAGCATAGAATTTAGAACATAGAACATTGCAGGACAGCACAGTCCTTTCGGCCCACAATGTTATACCAACCTAAGTACACGTACTTGAAAAAACAAACAGCACCCCACCCCCACCTCATAACCCTCTATTTTTCTTTCATCCATGTGCCTCTCATACAGTCTCTTAAATGCCCCTATTGTTCCAGCCTCCACTACAACTCCTGGCAATACATTCCAGGCACCCACAACTCTCTGTATAAAAATGTTACCCCTCATGTCTCCCGTAAGCTTTCCTCCCTTCACTTTGTACAGATATCATCTAGTTTTTGCTTCTCCCACCCTGGGAACAAGGTGCTGACTACATTATCTATGCCCCTCACAATCTTATAGTCACCACTCATCCTTTTACAGTCCATGGAGAAAAGCCCTAGATCTGCTAACCTTGCCTCATAAGACATAAGTTGCAATTGAGGCAACATCTTGGTAAATCTGCTCTACGCCCTCTCCATAGCTTCTCCATCCTTCCTCTAATGAGATAACAGGAACCGATCACAATTTTCTAGGTGTGGGCTCATCAAGATTTACTCAAGATGAACTCAGTCCCCCAATTAATGAGACCCAGTGCACTATAGGCCTTCTTAACTGTCCTAGTAAACTCCTTAACGACCTTAAGAGATCTATGGATTTGGACCCAAGGTCCCTCTGTTCTTCCACAATGTGAATTATCCTATCATTAACCAGATACTCTGCCTTCAAGAGACCTTAAATTAATCCCTGATTGAGTTTGTTGTTGAGAAGTCTGATGGTGGAGGGGTAGTAGCTGTTCCTGACCCTGGTGATGCAAGTTTTGTGGCACCTATACCTCTTTCCTTATGGCAGCAATGAGAACAGAGCAAGTGCTGGGTGCTGAGGTTCTTTGATGATTGCTGCTGCCTTCTGGTGGCAGTGCTCCCTGTAGATGTACTCAATAGTGGGGTGGATTTTGCCTGTGATGTCCTGGGCTATGCCCACTACCTTTTGAAGGGCTTTATGCTCAGGGGTATTGGTGTTTGCATACTAGACCGTGATTCCACCACACCTCTGTAGAAAATTGCCAGGGTTTCTGGTGTTATACCAAACCTCCACAAACTCCTGAGGAAGTAAAGGCACTGACATGCTTTCTTCACAATGCCATTGGTGCATTGGGTCTAGGAAAGATCCTCTGAGATAGTGACCCTCAAGAATTTAAAATTGCTCACCCTCTCCACAACTGATCCCCCAATGATCATTGGATTGTATACCTCTGGCTTTCCTTTCCTGAAGTCAACAATCAGCTCCTTGACCTTGAATGTGAGGTTGTTGTTGGTGCACCATTCAGCCAAGCTTTCAATCTCCATCCTGTACGCTGACTCATCCCCTTCCTTTATACAACCTACTATCGTGATATCATCGGCAAATTTGTAGATGGTGATATTGTAACGAGCTACACAGTTGTGGTGTAAAGTGAGTAGAGCATATACTGTATGCTTCAGTAAATAATGTCAAGTTTGTAATTCCTGACCTCTGCTCATCCAGAAGAAAACTTAATGCTCGTTTCCATTGAATATCAACATTTAGGTATTGCATTGTTTCATTTTATAATTTATCCTTCATTGATTTTTTTAAAATTTTGTACCATTTTCCATTTTATATATTATTTGCTTTTGGTATCTGTTTAACTTGTATTTTTTTCTCAAACATTAGCTTCAGTTCCATAGTTTCAGCTATGATGAGCAACTGCTTCAGCCATGAGGAGATAATGCTTCAGTTATGAGGAAGAGCTGGATAGGCTGACTCTGTTTTCTTCAAATGGAGAAGGCTTTTGCAGGAACTGACTGAGACATGCAGAACCATAGAAGGCTGAGTACTAGCAAATCAAATTAATATAATTTGGTACTCAATGGCTGGCTTGGACACGTGGGTGAAGGGCCTGTTTCCATGCTGAATGGATTGATGAGTCCATAATATTGTTTTAATTTTCCTTGGCAAATTATTTTATTCTGATTTCCCTCTTTTCTAATTTTGCTGTGTTTTGATTTTTTTTCTCTCTGAGTATTGGGCATGGGATGAAATGAGAGAAGGTGTACAGAAAGGTGAAATTTTAAGACTAAGTTAGAAGGTAGGGCAAAATAACAAGACTGAAGTAGAGCAGGATTTAAAGTTCTCAATGGGCTAGATCTTGCAATCACTGCAGGCTCACTTTATGCAGATCCTTAATGTTGACGTTTTGTGATTCTAACTGGAAGGGCTTTGTGTGGTGTCGCAGTTTTACACAGCAGCCAGGTCAGTAGAAGTGCCAGCCAAAACGGTTAAAAAAATGTTCATACTTGGCAAAGCTACACTCCTGGATTTGTTGACTGTCAACACTTTCTTAGTCTTTGGATGCTTCAGACATCTGGAAACAATTAAACACTGTAAAAGAAACAAAACATAATTAAACATTCAAAAAGATCTAAATTAATGAACCATTTAATATGTCAGTGCTAAAATAAACAGAATTAATTTAAAAAATCTTTGCTTATACTTTCTCCTTTTCTTTGTAGTCTATCCTATTCCCAGTTTATCTTAGGATGAGAAGGTTGCTCTATTGGGTGGGGGGGATTGGACAGTTTGGACCTGCATTACTTTGATTTCAGAAGTATGAGTGATGATCTTATTCACATCAATCGGATCAATCAGATGCCAAGGTGGGTCGATTGGGTAGATGTTGATATGTTCTCACTAGTGGGGAGTCACAAACAAGGGGCCATAGTTACAAAATCACAAGCATGACTTTTAAAACTGGGATGCATAGAAAGGTCTTCTTTCATCCAGTAGTGAAGCTCTGGAATTCTTCCACCTAAGAGTGTCGGGGACAGATCATTAGATATACATAAGTGCAGCTCTATAAATATTTTAAAGATCAAGGAATTGAGGCTTATGGGTAACAAGCACAGAAGAGGAGTTGAGGTCAATGTTAATCAACTTTGATCACATGGAATGATTGGACAGTCATGAAGCACCTGCTTCTACTCCTATTTTCTCGTGATCTTATCAGTTCAGTATGATGTCTGGATAATGGCTCCACTTCCAGATTCCATGTGGACTCTCAACATTGGACATTATTGCCAAGACATAGTTGGAGCTCAGCCAGCAAGTTTGAGACTTTGAACTTGAGAGGAATTCTGAATTTCCTCACACCAATGGAGCAGGGTGGTGAATGGGGAATTAATTTTGCCAACCTCATAGGCATAAATTATCTTAGATCTCTAAAAGAGGAAATTATACCACTCCTTCTCACTGAAAGGTGCTCTTGATGTAAGTAAAACAAATGGATAAGATTTATGCCATTTCTTCATGATTTTCCTCACAAAACTTCAGGTGAAAATCTATATAGGGCTTGCAACCATAAATATGTAAGAGCATTTTAGGTCAGAGGAAGCCTGTCAGTGGATAACTTAGATGTGATCAAACACAATATTTTTAGTTAAGTTATGCAAAAATATGTCAGGAAATGACTGGCATATTGTCTGTGATTTTCCAACCATTGTAATTAGTGAATAGAAAAGTGTTGGCAATCCAGGCCTTTCAAATATAGGGGCCGAACACCTCTGACTTTCTGGAACACTTAAACGATAGCTTTCAGTAGTTGCTGCAATGGCAAGTTTTACTTGAGCATTTGTGTTAGTCAGGGTAGGATTGATGGATGATTAAGTGAAAAATTTGACTGTGGAACTCATCTTGATATTTCAGTGCTTGGATCTGACAAAATAGTGATATAATGGAAGTTCTCCAATCTGAATATCCATGATCCAAAGGTATCCAAAATCTAAATTTCTTAAAGCAACTCACTCTTCAAAAAATATTTAAGTGCTAACTAATACATCAAACAATTTAAAAAAAGTCAAAGATTTATATAATTTCAAAGGATTTATTTAAGATACAAATAATATTTTAAATTTTCATTGGATAAACAAAATATAATTGGCCTATGAATAGAATTTCTCTCCAATTGGACCCAATTGGAAATTGTCTTCTCTACCATTTTTCATTATGAAGAAAATGGTTTGGATCAGCAAATCTATACACGCTCTTACAGCAATCTTACAGCAATTATTTCCCTGTAAACAATTGCCTCTCATATGCCTGTCACCTGGAAACTGTTTCTATCATCCATATAGAACATATAGAGCACAGAACAGGCCCATCAGCCTTCAATGTTGTGCTGATCCATATATTCCTTAAAAAAAACTAAACTCTCCCTACTCTGTAACCTATTTTTCTTCCATCCATGTGACTGTCTAAGAGTCTCTTAAATGCTTCAATGTTTCAGCCTCCACCATCATCCCTGGCAAGGCATTCCAGGCACCCACAAATCTCTGAGTAAAAAAATTACCCCTGATGTCTCCCCAAAACTTCGCTCCCTTCACCTTGTACACATGTCCTCTGGTTCTTGCTATTCCTGCATTGGGATAAAGGCTGTCCACCCTATCTATGCCTCTCGTAATCTTGTAGACCTCTATTAAGTCTCCTCTCATCCTTTTATACTCCAAAGAGAAAAGCCCCAACTCTACTAACCTTACCTCATAAGACTTATTTTCCAATCCAGGCACCATCCTGGTGAATCGCCTCTACACTCTCTCCATAGCTTCCACATCCTTCCTATAATGAGGTGACCAAAACTGAACACAATACTCCAAGTGTGGACTTACCAGAGATTTGTAGAGATGCCCCATGATCTCCCTACTCCTGAATTCAATCCCCCTGTTAATGAAACCCATCATCCCATAGGCCATTTTAACTTTCCATCAACCTGCGCAATGATCTTGAGGGATATATGGATTTGGACCCCAAGGTCCCTCTGCTCATTCACACTCCTAAGTAATCAACCATTCACCCTGTACTCAGCCTTCTGATTTCTCTTTCCAAAATACATCACCTCACACTTATCCAGATTGAACTCCATCTGCCACTTTTTCACCCAACTCTACATCCTATCTATATAGTTTTGTAACTTATGACAACCTGCAGTACCATCCACATCTCCTCCAACTTTCACATCAACCACAAACTTACTGACCCATCCTTCTGCTTGTTTTCCTAGATCATTTATTAAGATCACAAAGAACAAGGGTGCAGGACAGATCCTTACGGAACTCCTCTAGCCTCTGGCCTCCAGGCAGAATACTTTCCTTCCACTACTAGTCTCTGCTTTCTTCCTGCAAGCCAATTTTTTATCCACACAGCTAATGTTCCACTGATCCCATGCCTCATGACTTTCTGAACAAGTATCTCATGGGGAACCTTGTCAAATGCTTTACTAAAATTCACATGGAGCACATCTACCACTCTACCCTCATCAATTTCCTTTGTTACATCCTGAAAAACTCAATTAGACCCAAGAGGCATGACTTTCCCTTCACCTTGAATAGATTGTACATCTCCAAATGCTTATAGAGCCTATCCTTAAGAATCTTCTCCAATAGTTTGCACACCATTGATGTAAGACTCACCAGTCTATAATTCCCAGGCCTCTCCCTATTACCTTTTTTAAATAAGAGGATCACATTTACTATTTTCCAATCCTCTGGCAACTCCCTTGTGGCCAAGGAGAACTCAAAGATCATAGCTACTGCCCCAGTTATCTCTTCCCTCACTTCCCACAGCAACCTGGGGTATATTGCATCCAGTTCCGGGGACTTATCAATCTTAATGTTTTTAAGAAGATCCAACATTTCCTTTTCCTTCATTTCAATATTGCCCAACAAACAAGCCTGTTCTTTTCTGACCTCACCCTGATCCAGGACCTTTTCTCTTGTGAATACTGAAGCAAAACATTCGTTTAGGCTCCCCCACCCACCTCCCCCCCCAAAACCTCCTCCGCCTCCAGGCACATGTTGCCTCCTTTATCCTTTAGTGGCCCCACCTTCAATCTCATCATCAAATTTAGACGTATAACATGTATCAGACCCTTTCGGCCCATGAGCCATGGCACCCATTTGACCTACAACCCTGGTACGATTTTAGAGGGTGGGAGGAAACCGGAGCACTCGGAGGAAGCCCAAGCAGACACAGGAAGAATATAAACTCCTTACAGACAGCATGGGATTCAAACCCCAGACCAAATTGCTGGCACTCTAACAGCATTGTGTTAATTGCTTTGCTTACTATGTCATCACAAATTAACACACCAACCAGCATATCTATGAGATGAGGTAGGAAACTGAAGCATCCATGGAAAACCATAACTCAAAAGTCCAAGATTAAACCAGATCACTTGAGCTGAGTAATTCAATGCTCACTCAGGATGTGGACAATACTGTGGCTGAGCTGACAATTGGAAAATAATTACTGTGGTAGCTAAGTGCTGAATAACAATAATTTCTACCACTCATCTAAAGCATTAATATTGCAATAACCCCAGCATCTCTCAACATTCCAGAAGCTTAACTGGAATAACAATGCAAAAATGGATCAATGATAATTGTTATCAAACAGGACTGGTCAGTACTTAAAGAGAGACCACCGAGGATCATCAGGCACGACAAGTTTCTGTGAGGGGCACTGGACAAAGTGGCAACTCTCTGCCTCACAGTAGACAAAAGTTAAAGAATTTCCTGTATATTACATACAAGCCTGTTCTTTTCTGACCTCACCCTGATCCAGGGTGTAATAAATGTAATATTAGGTGACAATAATGAAACCTTTACTACAGGCAATATTTGTTTTTAACCATCTGTCCTGGATAATCTTGGTATCTGATAACCCACACCAGAACTAAATAGATAGATAAAAGGCACCTTAAATTAAACCACCTTGACATCTATGAAGGGAAAAATTTGCATTTTGAGCCAGTGAAATCCCTTTCAACTTATACAGGTCTGGGCATAGACAAAGGGGGCACGCATAGTTGGTTATGTGATAACAATCTTTAATTTCTTTGATATTAAAATATTGCCAGTCTGGTGCATTTATAACCATATATAACCATATAACTGTTTACGGCGTGGAAACAGACCATGTCGGCCCTTCAAGTCCACGCCGGTTCACTTGAACAATGCAACAGATTCACTTCTTCCGGTCGCAGCAGTTTGATGGATTTGATATCTCCAAAGAACAATGCATTCATCTCTCACTTCTTGAATCTTTGTACAGAGCTTACCTTATGTTACGTGTGCCACTGAACATGGCCCATAGTACATATGTTGAGGGAATTGTGAGTATTGCCTTAATGGCAGGATGATGAGTGTAAGTGAGATGGGTTGCACGATTAATCAAAACACAGATACTTGAAATGAACATTCTGTTCAGAAACTTGATACCTGACTATTGAGAAAATGATCCAAGCAGTGCTCATAACTTCCTAAGATAAATGTACCATTCTCTCTGATTCTGGTGAACTCCTAACTCATGAATGCTCGAAGTGCCAAAGAAGCATTTGTGATAGTATTAAGAACATTGAGCTCATGTTTGGGGAATGCACAGAAACCAATCTTAAACAGCAAAAGGAATCATCTTCTCACCTTCTCATCAGGCATTTCCTGTCCCAGCTGTGGAAAATCCACAGTTCCCAGCAGTGGAAAATCCACAGTTCCCAGACTGGCTTCATCAGTCACCTAAGAGTCCACAAAACTGGAGTGAAAACAGATATTGCAACAATGTCAACGTTTGGTTTGGAAGGCAAAGCTAACATTGCCAAGTATGGCTGTCATATGAAATATAGGAAATCATGATTTGTCTTCATATTCCAGTGTGATTGCTGATAGATGTATCACTGGAAAGCAGAAAAGCTTTGCAATTGAATGATTTATTTCATGGCATTAAGTAATCTGAAGTGTTTTAATGATAATGAGTATTCTTTTCTTTGGCTTGGCTTCGCGGACGAAGATTTATGGAGGGGGTAAAAAGTCCACGTCAGCTGCAGGCTCGTTTGTGGCTGACAAGTCCGATGCGGGACAGGCAGACATGGTTGCAGCGGTTGCAGGGGAAAATTGGTTGGTTGGGGATGGGTGTTGGGTTTTTCCTCCTTTGCCTTTTGTCAGTGAGGTAGGCTCTGCGGTCTTCTTCAAAGGAGGTTGCTGCCCGCCAAACTGTGAGGCGCCAAGATGCACGGTTTGAGGCGATATCAGCCCACTGGCGGTGGTCAATGTGGCAGGCACCAAGAGATTTCTTTAGGCAGTCCTTGTACCTTTTCTTTGGTGCACCTCTGTCACGGTGGCCAGTGGAGAGCTCGCCATATAACACGATCTTGGGAAGGCGATGGTCCTCCATTCTGGAGACGTGACCCATCCAGCGCAGCTGGATCTTCAGCAGCGTGGACTCGATGCTGTCGACCTCTGCCATCTAGAGTACTTCGACGTTAGGGATGAAAGCGCTCCAATGGATGTTGAGGATGGAGCGGAGACAACGCTGGTGGAAGCGTTCTAGGAGCCGTAGGTGGTGCCGGTAGAGGACCCATGATTCGGAGCCGAACAGGAGTGTGGGTATGACAACGGCTCTGTATACGCTTAGGTTTTTCAGTTGGTTGTTTTTCCAGACTCTTTTGTGTAGTCTTCCAAAGGTGCTATTTGCCTTTGCGAGTCTGTTGTCTATCTCATTGTCGATCCTTGCATCTGATTAAATGGTGCAGCCGAGATAGGTAAACTGGTTGACCGTTTTGAGTTTTGTGTGCCCGATGGAGATGTGGGGGGGCTGGTAGTCATGGTGGGGAGCTGGTTGATGGAGGACCTCAGTTTTCTTCAGGCTGACTTCCAGGCCAAACATTTTGGCAGTTTCCGCAAAGCAGGACGTCAAGCGCTGAAGAGCTTGAGTATATTGCCATACACATAATCACAAAGTACATGTGAACTGAAATTCTGACTTGCTGTAGCCAAACAGGTACTTTTGAAAAAGAAAGAGAAACTGCAATATAATATATTAAATTACCCTGGTATAGAGAGAAACAGCTTTTGGGGAAAATAAAACTGTTCTTAAACTTAAAGGTGCAGAACTTCAGGCTTCTGTGCCTTCTTGAAGCCAATTTATAGCCTATGAAACACCTGAGGTATCGCTCTGTTACAATGTAGGAAATGTGGCAATCAATTTTGCTTTGCAAGATCTCACAAAGTGTATTGTGATAATGGTGAGTTGACTTTTATAATTATAAACTGAGGGATCGTACAGAATGGAACAATCAGGACACCAGAGATAACTCCCCTTCTCTTCTTTTTAACCATACGATCTTTTACACCCATCAGAGAATCCAGACTGTGCCGCGGAATGTCACGTCCGAAAGATTGAAACTTGAAGAACTTGCTTTTCTTCCAAGGTCCAGCATTTTAAAAAAGATTCACAATGGCCAAAATATTGTTGCATTTCATTACTGCCAAGCCCTAACTGAACAGATTGTGGTAGGCCTCCTTCTAGTGCCACTGCAGCAATTCTAGTGAAGGTACTCTACTAATATGAAAGAGGAGTGATGAGAAATTTTAATGCAACAGCAAGTGCTAAAGAGGGGACGGTAAAATTTGTAGCATTATTAAAAAAAAAAATTAAAACAGAGAAGGGATTTTGAAAAGATTTTATTCACACCGATATGTTCCCTTTAATCATGTCTTTTGAACAGTGACTCATCTTCAAGCATCACCAAGGCAAAATTAATTTTTCTCTGAATCTGGACAAACTTTGGCTGATAACTTCTAATAGTGGGTGCAACCTTACATCCTGACCCCATTTTCTGCCAACATTTATTTGATTGCTGCCTCAAAATTCAATAGACATACGTGGATGAGAATAAATAAGAGAAAATATCAAAGATCACAAATATTTTAGGTCGTTAGGAATCTGATGAAGTGAATCCAGATTCAATCTTGAGTTTAGAAGAATAATAAATTGGACAAATACATTGATAGGAGAGGTCTTGAGGGTTATGGAACGAGAACAGGTCTTTATTGGTCGGCACAGACCAAAAGAGTCGAATAGCCTGTTTTTCTGTGCTGTAATGTTCTATGGTTCTATGAATAAATCCATGGCAAATTTGAGTAGCAGTAAAATCATAATCATTCAGAGCGGAAGTAAGGTATGCTTGAGAGCAAATATTATGAAGCATTCATTTCAAAATTTCCCCTTACAGCTGATGTTCAGAACAAAGGGAATTTTTGACATAATTAATCATAGCATGAACTGTTTATTGTTAAAAGCAGAATGAAAGGACAAAAGCTTGCTATCAACTAAGATCTGCAGTTAAAAGAGGGAAGTATTACTTCCTGTTATTTAATGTAACATAGGTGTAATATTGGTCCTAATGAAGAAAGGACCAATCTGAATCATGACCAGACAAAGATATCTTTTTAACAAATTTTAACAAATTATAAGGTTTAGTGATGCAGCATGGTAAAAGTCCCTTTCAGCCAATAAATCCTGCACATTTTCGAAGGGTCTGAGGAAACGGGAGTACCTGGAGGATACGCACGCAGTCATGGGGAGGATGTACAAACTCTTTACAGATAGCGTCAGGTTCAAACCTGGGCCACCAGTGCTGTTATAGCTTTGTAATATAGTTATATTCATTGTAATAAATATGATTATTTAAAAAAATATAATTGTAGATAACTTAAGTAAAATGAAATAATTGCTCTGTAATTGAAGTTGGCACTTCTTACAAAGCAAAAAATCCAAACGTAAAGGCGGAGATTCTCTGCCCTCACGTCGGAAAACTTACCTTTATAAATGGTCTGTGAGCAGCTGCAAGGCAGCGACTCTAATCCTTCTCCAAGGTAGTGCTAGAGGTGGAGCGTTGCCCTCCATCTCACTGCATAAAGGTACATCTGTTGCAGGCGGCTGGCTAGGGGCGGGAGGATTACATTGGGATGACGCCATCAGCCTGCGACCCATCTCACTTCTCTCTCTCCCACTCACACCCCTCTCCCTCCATGATCTCCTCAGGACAGGGGCAGGGGCCATCAGGGCAAAGGCAACCGGTGGGGCCGTCAGGGCAGGGTGGCTGGCAGGGGCTGTCAGGGCAGGGGCAGCCAGGCTGGCGGAGCCATCAGGGGTTGTGGCCAGGGTGGGCTGTGACAGCCCCGCTGGCTGCTCTGGCCTCCGGCTCAGCTTCGGCCTTTAGGGCCACTTGTTGGTGCCAGCATCTCACGACGTGGCAGAGTAATGGCCATCAACCCTATCCATACTTCCCCATGCAACTGGAACCATTCTAGGAAGTGCAGAGTGGCTACAACTGCAGGGGGATTATGGATAAGGAAGACGACCATCATTCTGCCATGTATTTATGACAGTCGCCCTGCCTACAGTGGATCCGGATGACACTCTGCATAAAAGCAGCGTTCGAGCAGCTTTTTTAGGTCAGCTCTATAAACAGGAAAGTTTAAGATTTTTATCCACTTTCGAAGTGGAGTTGAACAAATGTTACTGCAAATGTTAACTTGACCACAAGTTAAAAAAGTGAATGTTGTTTTCTTTGTACAGCCCAACAATTGTACCATAACCTATAAACCTAAAGATTAGCATGGTTGGAATAGTGGTTAGCGCAATGTCTTTATATCGCCAGTGATTGGGATTGGGGTTCAAATACTATGCTGTCTGTAAGGAGTTTGTACATTCTCCCTGTGTCTGCGTGGGTTTTCCCTGGGGACTCTGGTTTCTTTACATGTCAATTGGGCGGCATGAAATTTTAGGGCAAAATGGCCTGTTACTGTGCTGTATGTTTAAATTTAAATTTAAAAATGTTAAATTTAAATGAAAAAAATATTTTACATTTTGAATTTTAATTTACATCTTTCCAAAAAACCGTTTTTATATTCATTTAAAAAAATATGTATTGAATTAGCTAAGATAGGTAATAAAAGTATCTGATTCCCATTATAATGTGAACCCACGTTAAACCAAAGTTTATTAGAGAGAATTCTTGCCAGTTAGTTGTCTGATATCAGTAAAGGAACATTCCGTGATAGGTGACAAATAAATCAATTCAATCTTTTTTTAAATAATTTTCTCTAATCTACTAACTCTACCAGGAAGATTTCCATTTTTTGATGGAACATCCTGGTCCAGTAATGGCTTCAATTAGCCTATTATGAAGAAGTAAGACTCTTCTCTCTTAGTTTCACATCCTAATTGGCACTGTGATCCAAGCTGCATAAATGTAATGTGGCCCAAGAGTTCAAACATAAAACTCACTTGAATCATCTGTGATAAATGTCTATTTTAGGGATGGGGAGGTGGATGCGGGGAGGGGAGGAAGGGGTGAGAGGAAGATCTCAAACCTTATTACTTATTAAAATGCCCTCATACACATTGAAATTAGATAAATAGGATTTATTCCTATTGAGAAGCTGCAAACAACATGCAAATTTCTCCAATAAATTATTTTTATTCGCTACGATGTTTACAAATAATGTACAAAGGAATGTCAGGAATTTTCAGTTGTCTTTATAGTCTATTACAGTGTAGGCGCATAAGCAGCAAAAGGGTTGCAAGGTGAAGGCTGCTCAAAGACCAGAACAAATCAATGTTTGGAAGCAGTAGATATGGGTAAGGTATGAACTAAATAATTTACATGTGATTATCTTGGAAGGAGCTGAAGGATTCTCAGAAAAGGAAGGTGGAGTTGTGTTCCTGGATGGGCTAAAACTTGATGGAGAGCTACGAGAGAAGCAACCTATGTTCAAAATGGTTAAGTTGACTGGGCCACATAGGATGCATCATGGGTTGCTGAGGGAAGTAGAGAGGGACTAGCAAAGGCTTTGCCATTTTCTTCCAAATATTGACATTCACTAGTGGTTCCAGAGGACTCAAATATGAAAAAAGTGAGCATAAGGATAATTCAGCAACGAGGGATGGTTTAGTTGGACCATGATGGTGGGAAGAGTTTCAGAAAAAAATGGTCAATAGAGGATTTGCAGTCATTTGGACAAATATGAATGGATTAGAGAAATATTTGTTAAAGACAAATTGTGGCCAACAAACTTGATGGAATTCTTTGATGTTGTGATGAAACAACAGAGACCATGAATGATGGAAGTGGAATTGATGTAGTATAAATGTCACACAATTGTCTGATACCAAGATTGAAGCCCATGGAATATGAAGAGCTGAAGCAGTATAGAATAGAAATTCAAATATACTGTAGAACAAAAAACAGGTTTGGGTGTGTGTGTGTGTGTGTGTGTGTGTGTGTGTGTGTGTGTGTGTGTGTGTGTGTGTGTGTGTGTGTGTGTGTGTGTGTGTGTGTGTGTGAATTCTAAAAGAATCAAGTAAAGAGAAATCTGATGTTATACTTGTAAATCTTGCTGAAAGAGGCAAAGCAGGTTGGGAAATTTGATTAATAAAACACTCATTATATTAGTCATGGGAGGCAGGGTGTATCACTGCAAGGAGATCATGATGAAAGACTTTTTCAGTCATATTGCGTCTGGTTCTAGATGCTAATATTTAGAATTTAGGGAAGATGTAGGTGAACAGATTTCAGCCTAACCATAAAGAGAAAGAAAAGCAAAAGAGAGTCCGTTCAAAGACATCAAGTGTCTGTGGATCCCACCACATCCTACGATGCCACTGACTCCTGCACTCCTTTAACCTTTATAGCAGCATGGCCTCCAGTGGTGAACCCGAGCTCCAGGCATCCAAGTCACCTTCTCAGTTCCTGGTTCTAAATCCTTGATACAATTAAGCAGCTGGGAGCCCTGTGTGCCTTTGGCACCATCACAAATCCCATCCTAATTCCTGGTCACACGACCCAGTCTGCAGTAGCCAATAGAATGGTAGGAATCATTTGATCACCGTGCCCCTCAACTAAGGAAATCCATCTCCTGGGTGAAGTGGAGATTCCGGATGAAAATGGAAACAACAAGGGACACTCAACTGCTGTGGCAGGTCCTGAATGCCATAACCTGTCTTAAAACCAAATCCGGTAAAGTAACATACAGCAAAGCTTCTCTCCCAGAGGAACTCAATGCTTTCTACGCTAGATTTGCTGACAGTGACAGTTAAGAACCACCACTCCACACCCCCTAATGATCCAATCCTGTCCATGTCTGAGGATGATGCCTTCAGGAAAGTAAATATGAGGAAAGCATCCAGCCTGGATGGAGTATCTGGCCATGTATTGAAAATCTGCGGTGACCAAGTTACCAAAGTATTCATGGATATCTTCAATACCTCCCTTCAGCAGGGTGTGGGAACCCACCTGTTTCAAACAGGTACTCAAGAAGAGTGTAGCCTCCTGCCTTAAAGACTATCGACCAGTAGCATTTACATCAACAGTGGTGAAATGTTTTGAAAGGCTGGTGATGAATCACATCAGCTCCTGTCTGAGTGATTATGTGGATCCATTCTAGTTCACCTATCATAGAAACAGATCTATGACAGATGCCATCTCACTGGCTCTACACAAAGTCCTGGAGCACTTGATCAGCAAAGATGCATACATCAGGATGCTCTTTATGGACTACAGTTTGGCATTTAACACCATCATCCCCTCAAAACTGATCATCAAACTCCAAGACCTGGGAGTTAACACCCCACCTCATAATTGGATCATGGATTTCCTCAGCTCCAGACCAAAATTAATGAACAGATTGTGGTAGGCCTCCTCTGCAATTTCCATCAGTACTGGAGCACCACAGCTCTGTGCTCTTAGCCCCCTGCTCTACTCAGTTTACACCTATAACTGTGTAGCTCAGTACAACAATAACACCATCTACAAATATACCAACAATACCATGGTAGTGGTTTGTATACAGGATGGGGATGTCAGCAGACAGGAGCGAGATTGAAAGCTTAGCTGAATGGTGCACCAACAACAGCCTTGCACTCAATGTCACCAAAACTAAAGGGCTGATTTTTTACTTCAGGAAAGGAAAGCCAGAGGTATACAAGCCAGTGATTATTGGGGGATCAGAGGTGGAAAGGGTGAGCAAATTTAGGTTCTTGGGAGTCACTATCTTGGAGAATTTTTCCTGGACCTCACACGCCAATTCCATTGTGAAGAAAGCACATCATCACCTCTACTACCTCAGGAGTTTACAGAGGTTTGGTATGACACCAGAAACACTGAGAAATTTCTACAGAGGTGTTGTGGATTCATGGTCTTGCATTGGAACACCAATACCCCTGAGCATAAAGCTCTCCAAAGGATAGTGGACACTGCCCAGGAGATCACAGTCAAAACCCTCCCCACTATTGAGTACATATACAGGGAACCCTGCTGTCAGAGGGCAGCAGCAATCATCAAAGACCAACACCACCCATCACATGCTCTGTTCTCACTGCTGCCATCAGAAAAGAGGTATAGGTACCACAAGTCTCGCACCACCAGGTTCAGGGACAGCAGCTACCCCTCCACCATCAGATTCCTCAATGACAAAGTCAATCAGAGATTTATTTAAGGACTCTTACTTGTGCATTTTATTGTTTTTCCTTCTCTCTGTATTGCACAGTTAGTTTACATTCATTATCAGTTCACATTTCTTTGCTTGTTTACATATTTATGCTGTGTACAGTTTATTTTTTGCATGACTAATTAGTGGTAATTCTGCCATGACCACAGGGAAAAGGAATCTTAGAGTTGTATGTGATGTCATGCATGTACTCTGACAATAAATCTGAAATTGATAATTATACGGAAGCTTGAAGCCCAGCACCTCCAGGTTCAAAAACAGTGTCTTTACAACAGTTATCAGGCTCTTGAACCTCCCTACACCTCAACCATAACAGTATTCCAAGACTATTAAAGATCTGGCTGTATGCCTGGAACATCACTTTTTTCCACTCCTGGCCAACCAACATTTTATTTTCTCTCTCTTCATTTTATTTTCGTTGGTAGGTGGGATGAGAACTAAGGGACATAGCCTCAAGACTGCGATGAGGAGGACCTGCTTTTCCCAGAGACTGGTAAATCTATGGAATTTACTCCCCATGGAAGCAATGAAGGCTACCTCAGTAAACATATTTAAGACAAGATTGGATATATTTTTGCATAGTAGGAGAATTAAGGGATATTGGGAAAAGACAGGTAGCTGGAGATGAGCCTATTTTCATATCAGTCATGATCTTATTGAATGGCAGAGCATGCTCGATGAAGCAAATGGCCTACTCCTGCCCCTATTTCTAATGTTCTTATCTTCATTCCTTAGTTACTTCTGCAAAATATTCAACAGAGTGACATCTGTGCATTGTAGCCATTATGGAAGTTGTGTGCTATTGAAGTCATACATCGTGCATTTGACACAAACACAAGACATTTTTCTGATTCTATGATTTAGTGGTCCTAATATAACAAAAGAGAGATGGGAAATGTCCCTGAAGGAAACTAAAAGCAATGGTAGGAACAATCCTCAAGGCAAGTGAAGATTGAAAGAAAAACTATTTGCAAGAAATCTAAAATTAAAAAAAAACAAAAAATGCTGGAAATGCTCGCAGGTCTATTTGATTCTCCACCTGCAGGGACAATCCTCAGGGTAGAAGTGCCCTGGATATTTATGCAGGACCAGGAGTGGACTCAAGGAGATAATTCCAAATGATAATTTGTCACTTTAATACTTGGATTATGAACAGCACAGATTAGTGTAATGAGTACAGTAAGTACTCCAATCATTTTGACTCCATATAAATCTGGGATTGTAGGACTCTCATTTACACATGAAATGGTGCTGTTGCCAGTACTTCAGGTCCCCAGAAAACGATGTCATGCTGGCAAGATTTTCAATATCAATTCGATTGGAACATTCGCATCCTAACAGAGCAAGACAATAATCTCAGATTGAAATTATAATTTATATTAAGTTACAATTTTCAACTTATTTTATTAATTTACTGTGCTGTATAACAAAGATATAGTGACAAGTAAAAATAAAGCTTCATTTGAAATGAGGTGTGAGTTGGAAACTATGGTGCACAGTAGCTGTGGTTCTTTAACAATCTCTGTCTGAGCCTGGTCCCTGCTGTGGTGTGCAGGATCAGTAAATGTTTCTGGGAGATCAATGTTGAATTTGAAGAATTAAATAAAGACCACAGAGTGAATGTTGGATTGATGTTGGCACTTTGTTATTAGATGTAGGAGTTCTATGACAAAAAGTGGTTAATATTATGTATTATTAAAATAAAATATTATTAAAGGAACAGCAACAAACTGTTATCTAAGGTTTTCATTCCTGTGGAAGGGTATTAAATTTTGGAATAAAAATAATTGCAATTATATAGTAGATTTCACATCTCTTTCAGGACATCATAAAACATTTTACAACCAATGAACTATTTTTGAAGTTCACTCCATATTGTAATGTAGGAAATTTTGAATGAGCTCATGTGTGGTTCTTGACTTTTTAATGAGAAAGCAGGTTGCATTATTAGAAGAATGTGCCAAGCAAAGGGCTGGTGCCTTCCTACAAGAAGGAAAGGTTAAAGTCAACATGAACTCCACTTCCATTCATTCTTCTCCACGATCAGTTTCAGAACCACCTCTGAAGCCAGCCAATTAACTGCTGGAGAAGCAATATGTATCATGGAAAAGGGAAACTTTGAGGAAAAAGTACAAAAAAAAAGGAGCAAAAATATTGCTAATTCAATCCTAATTATGATAATGAAATCATGAACCAATGTCTAATCCTTAACAATATATCACACTTCAAAATGAGAAATTATTTGAGAAACAAGCAATGTGCTTTCTAGAACTGTTCAGTGTACAGTTTCCTGTACAGTGCAATAGTGTTGAATGCTTGCCTGCTGACTTTCTGGGAAGGATACAAAAGGGACCGGGTGCTGATTGTGACATGGAACTCAGTAACACTGGAAACGGGTGCAGAGGCAAACATATTTACAACTCTTAATGGCCCATATTTCCTGGAGTACTTCTGGGAACACTTACTCAAAACGAGCTACATAAAAGTAGTAAACAAAATTTGACGATTACTTGAAGGGAAATGTCCACCTTCATGGAGCTACCTTACAATTGATTTGAGTTTGAACATTTACTGTAGCATGATCCTTTGCTAAAGAATATACAGTAACAATGAAAATCTTTATTAAATTTGGATGATAATTGAGAAAGAACTGCTCTGATCATTATCCACTGTGAAAAGGGCAATTGTTATTCCCAGTGCAAGTATTACATTTTATTCAAAACAAAAACCGATAATGTTGGGAGTGCTCAACAGGTCAGACAGCATCAATGTGTGAAGAAATAGAAATGGTGTTTCGGTCAAAGGCACTTCATCAGAACTAGAAAAGTGAAAAGACAGACATAAGTTGAAGAAAGGGGAAGGGGATACAACACAGGAAATATCTGTGATAGGGTGCAGACTAAAGTTGACAAAGTAACAATTACTTTAAAAACTATCAATTGGAACTAAATGAACAGAAACAATGTAAAACATAATAAATTGAAACAAATAACCAGCCACATCTGTGAACAAATGACTGTTTTCTTTGCCTTTGGGAACCGGTATTTCTGCAATAATGTCCAGTTTAAACTTGAGCAACAGCATATTACAACTCTTAGAAGGTGATATTGACTTAATCCCCTTTTTTTTTCACATATATGGTTATACCTTTGTTATGTTCAATTTGGCCTATGTCTGAAATGTCGACTGCCTGTTGTTTTCCATGCATGCTACATTTCTTCCAGCACTTTGGTGTATTGTTCTTGTCCATCGCTGTCTTAAATGAGCAATCCCTTGAATTCTCTCCTGGCATAATCTAATCACCTCCCAAGCAAATTCAATGAATTTACCATCCTGAAGTTCTCCAGAAGAGGGACAGAGCCAATAGTGAGGCAGATGGGTCACTCGAGACCAGAATCTCTCCTGGATAAATCACTTAAAAAAAACTTATTTCTAAAGGAAGACACACAGAGGTAGGTGTTACCACTTGACTCCAAAGATTTTCTAATTGCAGCTTTTCCATTTCCCAGAATGGATGCCACTGTAACCACATTGATGAAGCTTCATCATGACCAGATTGAGTGTCCTCTTCATAAGCAACTGATTATCATTTTAAACACTCACTCCCTCCAAAATTAGTATAATCTGGCTGGTATGGGAACAATCCACAAGGATTGTAGTTTATCTCCCAAGAGGAAGGAGTAATGATATATGCCCAACTCAGGAATGCATGTGATTTGATAGGAACTTGGCTGCTTTCATGTACCTGCAGAGGCTTAACAACAACTTTTTGAAGAAGGCGGATAGGAACAATTGATTCTGGCCTTGTCAGATGTGCATAAATACCAAGAATGAATGAAATACTTCTTGATAATATGTTTTAAGTAGAGATCAGATCATTGCAGAGCAGAAATGCACAATTTCAGGCTGCAGAAAACCATTAATTGACGTGATGGTCTGAAACAGCTGGAACGATTCCTGGACAAATGAATTTTAAAATGAAAAAATGCAAGCAACACTGACATTTGGAGATTCTAATTTATGTTGAACAATTTTATACTGCATCCTTTGAAGGTTTGTGGCAGTTAAAGGGTAACATTTAAACAATCAATAATCAGGATTGATTTCCATATTATGAGTGGTTTCATTCGTAGAAATGAATACTGCATATTTAGGAAGAGCACATTCAGGTCAAATAACCTTGTAATTGTATTGGTGGCCCATAAGTAACAAAGAAATCTCCCTCAGTTTAAACTGTGCTTAATCAATGGGATGGCACATCCTTGGTTCATGCTGTGCATTCATCTCCCAAGGGATCTGTGAAGTAATTTTGCCAACTGCACAGTCTCCAATGTATTCATGTCTAGAGCTGTTCCACGAGGCAGAGCAGTCTTGAGTGGTGAATAGGTCACGGACAATACAAGCTGAGATTTCCCCAACCCAATACCTGATGGAATTCTGAGAGTTTGTGCTGTCAATTATCTTTCTCACCGAATGACTAAATTACTGTGGCATTGAGGAACAGAAAAAAAAAACTTGAAAAGGTGAAAAATGAATGTTAAGATGGATTCAACTTAAAAACAATAAATCAAAACAGTGATGTTAATTATAAAACTGTAATAAAAGGACACTTACTTTCACTTACCTTTCTATTGAAGGTCAATGATTCAAATGAAGTTGCATTGGATATGCTTGACATAGCAGGATATACTCAGTGGAATTAGGAACCATCAGGGCTCTCAATACTGAGTCCAGGGATGGGGCAGGCCAGATGCACAGATAGGGACTTTCAGCATGTTCTCTACTTCTACTCTGCAGTAAACAAGTGAGGAAGTCTAGAATACACAGATATGCATACTGAAGGCTTCTCAATGGAACTACCAGTTGGCCATCAAATGACCCAATGTGATACATAAAAGATATTTCAAGAGAAAATATATAAATGAATAGATATACAGGTGTATATATAGATGTGACTTCATAGTGGTACTTTTTATTAATCTCACCTCTCATACTTCTTAAAGCTAATTAAGGACTTTGCACTGGAAATTATAACTAACTGAAAAAATGTGTGGGAACGAGGGGATTTTCTATCTGTGCTTGTTCAATAATGGATTGTTTGTGATACACTTTTTAAGTACCTGTCTGTTTTAACTCCTTTTGTTTACAGATTAGTGAGTTCCAGTAGATCAGCATCATAAGAGAATTGGAAGTGAGTATTCAATAAGGATGCCACCACTTAACTTTGAGCAGAATTGTTTACTTTGAAGCATTGCCTGTTGGACCATGCTCTGTGCAAAATGCCTTGGAGTGGCATGTTCAGTTTGACATTCAAGTGAAATTGTGTTTTTTTTTCAACTTTTACCCAATTACTTAAGTTTGGATCTCCACCCATTAGATGTCTGAAATAAACTGTGGCAGTCATGACCTTGCTATCAATCTTATCATGACCTTAGATACTGATGGACAAAAGACATCAAAACTAAACTCCGCCAACCTTTTCCTGAGATAATTCATGAGATTTATTAGACAGTTGCACATAGTACAATTCAATTTTCTCAAATTGTGAAAAAAAAGTTTGAATACATGGCTCTCAGAGGTCATCATAAATCAACTCAGTTGAACATTGAGCAGTCTGACTTATCAGTTGTAGTTACCACAGGTTTCAGTCATTCTGGTATCTCACACGAATATCGGAACCTCAGTGCTTCCTTCACATAATGCCGAGACTGATTGTTGATGTTTAAAATGTTTAATTTGTTCAATGAGATTCTCATTGCAATGCCAAAGCTCAAAGCTACTGCAACCACAAATCACAACAATGGGACCCAGCAAAGAGTCAATGAAGATTAATCAGCATGAAGAATTTTGTGGATTCAAATTACAATTATCTGATAATGTCTCAGGCAATTTCAATAAATATAGAAATCAGATGGTATTTAAAATTGCACATTTTGTTTAATGTGCATAAACATTCAACATTAAGTGATTCAGTTAAGGAGGCTTTGATAGCTCAGTGGTTAGAGCTCTGGTCTTGTAAACCAGGGGTTGTGAGATTGTTCCTCACTGGTGCTTCATTTCTGTGAGGGGGCACTTAACAAGTGGTGACTCTATGTCATCCTTAAGGTAGACAACGTTTAAGAATTACATGCTAAATGTAGCATTACATGACAATAATGGAACCTTTACCTTTATTTTGTCTGGGGCAGATTGTTTTAGTGATCATTTTTGGAGTGGAATTGGATAAATCGTGACTGCAGCAGGGATTTTCACTCATGGTCCATATGAGCTTCTGACCATTCCAGCCATCAGTAATATACCTAATAACCTCATAATCCATGTTTCTACTCACTCTAACTTAGCTTGGAATGCAAGTTCTACTTATTACACCCTCATCTCATTCTAACTTGGAGCACATGATAGCAGCTGATGCACCTCACTGTATTTAAAAGGACACTGTGCTGACATAGGGAGACCTGTCTGGGCAGCTCCAAAAATGACTGCAGATTGCTCAAATACCTTCCAAAGTCCACAGAGAGTGCTTAAACTAATCTAAAACAGGGATTGCCTTTGTTCAGCATGTAACATATTGCCTGATCATTATTCTTTCAGTCTGAAGTAAAAGAAAGAACATTTTGATCTTTCGATCCCCTAGTATGTGGGATCCTTACCTAAGGATTCAGTAAGTTGAAATCTGGTGTTAAAAAAGACAAAATTTGATTTTCTATACAACCTGTTTTTTTTTGTATCATTGCCCGAGTATCTCTGAGCCATAATAAAACATTACATGCTTTATCATAGAAAAACATTTGTAGTTTTGCAAAAGATCTACTTTTTAAATCTATGGCAAGAAATTAGATGATGGCATGCCAAGAATTGATGCATTGTGCCATATAACCCTATGGCAAATAAAATGTGAATGAAAATTATGAATTCATAGCATGGTTTGCTCTGTGATATTTGATGCGTGAGTTGCATTGAGAACCATTGATATGTACAGTGATCCCTAATATAGTGTATTTCACATTGATGACCATTTCTGAGATTTCTGTCAGTATTCAAATTGCATGCACAGTCCCAGCAACCTCATGCAGCAAAAAGCTTTCACAATGCCTCTGCAACTTGAGGACGAGATTGTTATGCACTCCCCAACCTAATGCAGGGAGGCTGACCTTTAGTTATTTACTTATCAGCTCTCCCACCACAACCATTTTAAGCCATGGTACCAATGGTGTATGACTCTCACTTCCTTCGATCATCCAAAGTTTTGGCAATCATATGCAACAACAAATCACACAGGTTTGTATCCAAGATGTTGGTGCCAGTGTGGGCCAGTAAACCACAAGGGGTTGTAGACTCCGGGGGAGCAG
Source organism: Narcine bancroftii (assembly GCF_036971445.1). Classification (NCBI taxonomy): domain Eukaryota; kingdom Metazoa; phylum Chordata; class Chondrichthyes; order Torpediniformes; family Narcinidae; genus Narcine; species Narcine bancroftii. The sequence continues at coordinate 299,486,479 of NC_091470.1, read as the reverse complement.
CAGATTGGCGCAGGCAATGGGGAGAGCACTCCCCCTCCCCCATTGAGAAGAAGACAACACTACAACAGTGACCATAGTGGCAGACCGGTGAGGGGCTTTACTGCTGAAGGATCCACGCAAGCTGCAGGATGTTGGTGACATGGCTGCAGGTTAATGGAGATTGGCTCATGGGAAGTATGTATCAAAACTGGGTTTCAAGAGAGTGCTGAGGGCAAGAAGGGCTCCCAAAGGACGTCAGGTGCTGAAAGCTTCCTGATCGTATTGGTGGGTTTTGATCTGGAACTTGGATTGCCGATGGTTTGAACTGAAGCCTGTGCAGCTGCAGAGCAAATGCTGGAGATGAATTCATTAACACTCAGTGTCTCTGAGGGGACTCTCTCTTGCTTCTCTTTCTCCTATTATGGGCTTCAGGCAATGCTCATGGTGACTCTTTACAGTAGACCAAAGTGGAAACATTTCTTGTATATTACATTTTCATGTATTATTTTGTGACAATCAAAAAAACCTTTGAACTATATAAGACGCACTCAACACTCCCTATTTGCTCCAATCTTTTGATCAGTATCACACCTCACCCTCTACTCTTATTCAGTATAACTAAGGAGGACCTCACTTGGCTTAATGGTGTGAGAACATGATGTATTAAAATGCCTGTTTCAGTCCTGAATGAAACTTGCATTTACTGATTTGCAAATAAATTACCTTTAACCAGATCAGGCCAGGAAAATGTAGGTAAATTTCCCTTTTCTTTACCTGATTTACAGGTAAAGTCTTAGAGTCTTATCAACTGGCTCATTTAGTGAACTAATTTTGATGGGTTTGTTTTGCTTGGGTGGATTATTGGAGTTGGTGAGTGAAAGGTGAAGGTACTTGAAAGGGTTATTGCTGGGAGGGAGGCAGCAAGGGGGGAACTGAAAGAGGATATAGGGGAATGAGAGAAGGCACTGAAAAAATGGGTTTGGATAAAAACATAGCTTGTGTGTGTACACATTTGCCATGTCTAAGTAGCAGAACTTAATCTCCAATTGTTTTGGATCTCCTTGCCATTGGGACCAAAATCTCACTGTGTCATGACCTTACGGTAGCTGGAATGCAACAAAATTCCAACATTATAAAGGCATCTTCCCTTCTTCAGAGCTGGAGTGGAAATGAACAATCCTGAATCCCCCAAGAAGAAATCTCTCAATCATTGCTCCTCTGACCACAACTACATTCATGACTTCCCAATCTACAGCACACTCTAATCATTTGACATCACTTAGCCTGTTGAATCTGACCCCTTCAATCCACTGATCTCCCAAGCTTGACACTTGCTCTTCCAATCCACAGCAACTTCTTCATGTCAACAGATCTCTCTTCTTTGAGACTCTTTTGGATGCAATTGCAGCACAAAGTCCATCTGATTTCCTGGTTGGTGCACCAAGGAATTATTCAAGCTCAATACAATTGCCTTGGGTAATTGAGGAGCATTTGAATTTCCAAGCACCAGGTCCAAATCCCAAATAGTTATGGGCATGCCACGCTGTTTTGATTTTATGTACCTCCCCAGACCATGAAGAAATTGTAGGCAAACAAATTCATTAATCTTAAGTGTCACACTTAATATACCTGAAATTGTCACATTTTGCCGCATCTGCAAAATGTGTGGCCCTCGATCAGCATTAGCTCAAATGTGGAAAACAACAGCAGCTCACCGCTAAAATAGGTTGAAAATGTTATAGAAAAATGACAAAAAAAAGTTATTTCCATATTTTTTCTGGCACTGATCGGATCTCATGATAAGTGACCAAATTGAAGTTGCCAATTTAGAAAAAAACCCAGGAATTAACCTCTACTTAACCTCACAATACAAGTGTTTAGATTATTTGTTTTGCAGTATTTCTGTCAGCAATGCAGGAATAGGCCATATTAAATAGGCACATAAAATGATATTGAAATTCATGGCCTTAATAGGACAAAGAATCAATGCATTCCCTGTTAATAACAGGATTATAGTATGGGCTCAATTCTTTTTTATTTGACACTATGTCATTTGATCCAGAAAACATCAGCAAAGGTCAAAAGGGACTGTTGCCCTAATGTCTAATTGGAGAAATTCTGAGTTACCTTGGGGAATTTCACTCAGATGAAATCAGATGGAAAATGTCAGCTGAGAAATTGCCCAATTCTCTTGAGCCACTTGGAAACTTCAGGAAGAAGTCATCAACTGCAAAACAAATTGATTACCTTTGAAAAACAATGTCCACATACTTCCTAAAGTGTGATTGTTGAATGATATTTTAACCACTAGACTCTTACATCCAAGTTAAAAGTGCTGCTCTTTCTGGTTTCCTTGTCAGAGCATTTCTGAGGCAACTTAAGTATTACCATGAATATTTATTATTAATTTATCTTTTATATTTAATACCTTTTTCCATAGTGGGTTAATTTAGTGAACAGAGTTGTAGTTGTTTCCATCCAATTGTTTTCTTTTTATGGATGACATGGTTAGTGCAGAGGAATCTGGACCAGCTGGAAAAATGGGCTGAAAAATAGCCGATGGAATTTAATACAGATAAGTGTGAGGTTTTCCATTTGGGAAGGACAAACCAAGAAAGGACATGCATGGTAAATGGTAGGGCACTGAAGAATACAGATATTGTACACAATTCACTGAAAGTGGTGTCATATTTGTATATTGGCCTTCATAAATCTAAGTATTGAGTACAGAAGTTGGGATGTTATGGTAAAGTTGTATAAGACGTTGATGAGGCCAAATTTGGAGTATTGTGTGTGTACAATTTTGGACACCCAACTACAGGAAAGATATCAATAAGCTAGAAAGAGTGAAGAGAAGATTTAACTCAAGTGTACCTGGACTTCAGGAACTGAGTTGCAGGGAAACGTTAAACAGGTTAGGACTTCTGGAGCATAGAAGAATGAGGGGAGATTTGATAGAGGTATTTTCAACTCATATACCACTTTAAGTAATCCCTATGCCATGTGCTCTATGATTAGTAAGAGATTGCTTAAGGTGGTATGTGAGTGGGAAAAGAAGGTTGAGAATCACTGCTCTAAGCCCAATTGTTACTGAAATAATTTGCTTGAGAAAAATTCTCATTGGCCCATTTCCTTTGGAGTTATGAAAACATGCACAAAACGAGTCAATTTGGCACAATTAAAGCAGAGGTTTTCAAAGTTTTTCTTTCCATCCACATATCACCTTACGCAAACACTTACTAATCACAGAGCACCTATGGCATCGGGAATACTTAAAGTGGTATGTGAGTGGAAAGAAAAAGGTTGAGAACTACTTATATAGACAGAGTAAATGTAGATAGTTCACCCCCCACTGAGAGTAGGTGAGATACAAACCAGAGGACTTGAGTTAAGGGTGAAAAGGGGAAGGATTAGGGGGAACTTCTTCCACAGAGAGTGCAGGAATGTGGAATGAGCTGCCAACTGAAGTAGTGAATGCAGGCTCAATTTTAGCATTTAAGAATAATTTGGCAGGTACATGGATGAGAGAAGTATGGCAGACTATGGACTAGGTGCAGGTCAGTGGGACTAGGCAAACAAATGGTTTGGCACAGACTAGAAGGGATGAAAGGGCCTGTTTCTGTGCTGTAGTGCTCTACGGTTCTATGTGACAGTTAGTGCCTCATTTTTACAGTGCAAGCTACCAGAGTTTGAATCTGGCATTATCTATAAAGTGTTTGTAGATTCTCTCTGAGTCAGCATGGGTTTCCTTCAGGATCTTTAGTTTCCTGCCACCCTCCAAAATCTTTTGGGGTTTCAAGATTAATTGGTGTTTTTAGGCATTACAGGATTATAGCCCAGAAAGGCCTGCCACTCTGCTGTATCTCTAAATTTAAATGTTAAAATATTTAAATGTTGCAATAATACCTTCCTGAACTTCCTTCCCTGGAAGCCAGTTCCATATAGTCACCATCGTCTGTTTAAAATTTACCTCTAAGGTTCTTGTTAAATCTCTCAGCCACTCATCTTAAACCTATGTTCTCTGGTCGTGATTCCCCCTATTCTCAACACAGACTTCGGTGTTTACCTAATCTATTTCTCTCATGATTTTGTATACCTCCAAGAGATCGCCCCTCATCTTCCTGTGTGAGAAGGAATAGAGCTTGTAAGTGCTCAACCTCTCCCTACAGCTCAAGGCCTTTGAGTCCTGGCAACATCCCCATAAATCTTCTCGGCTCCCTCTCCAACTTAACAACATCTTTCCTGCAGCATGATGACCAAAACTGAACACAATATTCCAAAATGGGGCCTCAAAAACATCTTGTAGATCTGCACCATAACCTCCCAACCTCTGTACTCAATGCTCTGACTGAATATATAGGTAGGGAGGAGAGTAGTGAGAAAGGGCATGGGGAGGCTAACAGGTAAGAGGATATAGATGAGAGGGTAGAAGAGAAAAAAAGCTGAGAAGTGAATCAAGAAACTGGTAGTTCTCTGAATGGAGAGGGCAGGAGGTGAGGAGTTGGAGTAAAGAAGACAGAGGCATAAGGAAGAGGGAGCCTTGGGTGAGGGGTTTCATGGAAACTGGAGAGTTTGACGTTAATGCCATCTGGTTGGAGAGTGCCCAGGTGGAATATTAAATGTTGTTCCTCAAATTTGCGGGTAGCCTCAGTTTGGCAGTGCAGGAGGCCATAGATAAACATGTCATTGTGGGGATGATGCCCAGAATTGATTGTCCATTTGGGCCATCTACTGCATTTGGTGCTCCTATTTTGACCTCCTCTATATCTCAGAGTCTGGACGCAGACTGGGAGATTGTTTCATTGAGCCCTCTATCCACTGTAGTGGCCAATCATTTGGCAGATTCTGTCTGAGTTGCCTGTGTGGATTCTTTTTTTTTCTTTGGCTTGGCTTCGCGGACGAAGATTTATGGAGGGGGTAAAAAGTCCACGTCAGCTGCAGGCTCGTTTGTGGCTGACAAGTCCGATGCGGGACAGGCAGACACGATTGCAGCGGTTGCAGGGGAAAATTGGTTGGTTGGGGTTGGGTGTTGGGTTTTTCCTCCTTTGCCTTTTGTCAGTGAGGTGGGCTCTGCGGTCTTCTTCAAAGGAGGTTGCTGCCCGCCAAACTGTGAGGCGCCAAGATGCACGGTTTGAGGCGTTATCAGCCCACTGGCGGTGGTCAATGTGGCAGGCACCAAGAGATTTCTTTAGGCAGTCCTTGTACCTTTTCTTTGGTGCACCTCTGTCACGGTGGCCAGTGGATAGCTCGCCATATAACACGATCTTGGGAAGGCGATGGCCCTCCATTCTGGAGACGTGACCCATCCAGCGCAGCTGGATCTTCAGCAGCGTGGACTCGATGCTGTCGACCTCTGCCATCTCGAGTACTTCGACGTTAGGGATGTAAGCGCTCCAATGGATGTTGAGGATGGAGCGGAGACAACGCTGGTGGAAGCGTTCTAGGAGCCGTAGGTGGTGACGGTAGAGGACCCATGATTCGGAGCCGAACAGGAGTGTGGGTATGACAACGGCTCTGTATACGCTTATCTTTGTGAGGTTTTTCAGTTGGTTGTTTTTCCAGACTCTTTTGTGTAGTCTTCCAAAGGCGCTATTTGCCTTGGCGAGTGTGTTGTCTATCTCATTGTCGATCCTTGCATCTGATGAAATGGTGCAGCCGAGATAGGTAAACTGGTTGACCGTTTTGAGTTTTGTGTGCCCGATGGAGATGTGGGGGGGCTGGTAGTCATGGTGGGGAGCTGGCTGATGGAGGACCTCAGTTTTCTTCAGGCTGACTTCCAGGCCAAACATTTTGGCAGTTTCCGCAAAGCAGGACGTCAAGCGCTGAAGAGCTGGCTCTGAATGGGCAACTAAAGCGGCATCGTCTGCAAAGAGTAGTTCACGGACAAGTTTCTCTTGTGTCTTGGTGTGAGCTTGCAGGCGCCTCAGATTGAAGAGACTGCCATCCGTGCGGTACCGGATGTAAACAGCGTCTACATTGTTGGGGTCTTTCATGGCTTGGTTCAGCATCATGCTGAAGAAGATTGAAAAGAGGGTTGGTGCGAGAACGCAGCCTTGCTTCACGCCATTGTTAATGGAGAAGGGTTCAGAGAGCTCATTGCTGTATCTGACCCGACCTTGTTGTATTTCGTGCAGTTGGATAATCATGTTGAGGAACTTTGGGGGACATCCGATGCGCTCTAGTATTTGCCAAAGCCCTTTCCTGCTCACGGTGTCGAAGGCTTTGGTGAGGTCAACAAAGGTGATGTAGAGTCCTTTGTTTTGTTCTCTGCACTTTTCTTGGAGCTGTCTGAGGGCAAAGACCATGTCAGTAGTTCCTCTGTTTGCGCGAAAGCCGCACTGTGATTCTGGGAGAATATTCTCGGCGACACTAGGTATTATTCTATTTAATAGAATCCTAGCGAAGATTTTGCCTGCAATGGAGAGCAACGTGATTCCCCTGTAGTTTGAGCAGTCTGATTTCTCGCCTTTGTTTTTGTACAGGGTGATGATGGTGGCATCACGAAGATCCTGAGGCAGTTTACCTTGGTCCCAACAAAGCTTGAAAAACTCATGCAGTTTGGCATGCAGAGTTTTGCCGCCAGCCTTCCAGATTTCTGGGGGGATTCCATCCATACCTGCTGCTTTGCCACTTTTCAGTTGTTCGATTGCCTTATATGTCTCATCCAGGGTGGGAACCTCATCCAGCTCTAGCCTTAGGGGCTGTTGAGGGAGCTGGAGCAGGGCGGAATCTTGGACTGAGCGGTTGGCACTGAAAAGAGATTGGAAGTGTTCTGACCATCGGTTGAGGATGGAGATCTTGTCGCTGAGGAGGACTTTGCCGTCTGAGCTGCGCAGCGGGCTTTGGACTTGGGGTGAGGGGCCGTACACAGCCTTTAGAGCCTCGTAGAAACCCCTGAAGTCGCCAATGTCCGCGCTGAGCTGGGTTCGTTTGGCGAGTCTAGTCCACCACTCATTTTGGATCTCCCGGAGTTTGCGCTGAAGATGGCTGCATGCGCGACGGAAGGCTTGTTTCTTGTCTGGACAGGACGGCTTTGTAAGGTGAGCTTGGTGGGCAGCTCGCTTCTTTGCCAGCAGCTCCTGGATTTCCTGGCTGTTTTCGTCAAACCAGTCCTTGTTTTTCCTGGAGGAGAAGCCCAGTACCTCTTCAGTGGATTGCAGTATGGTAGTCTTCAACTGATCCCAGAGGGTTTCAGGGGACGGGTCCGTGAGGCGGGTTTCATCGTCGAGCTTTGCTTTGAGGTTTGCCTGGAAGTTTCCTCTCGCTTCGTCTGACTGCAGGTTTCCAACATTGAACCTCTTTCTGGGGGCTTTATTGTTCCTGGGCTTTGGCTTGAAGTGAAGGTTGAGCTTGCAGCGAACCAGCCGGTGGTCAGTGTGGCATTCCGCGCTAGGCATGACCCTGGTGTGGAGCACATCTCGTTTGTCACTTTCTCGCACCAGGATGTAGTCCAGGAGGTGCCAGTGTTTGGATCGGGGATGCATCCAGGTGGTCTTAAGGCTGTCCCTCTGCTGAAAAAGGGTGTTTGTAATGACAAGCCGCTGTTCTGCGCAGAGCTCCAACAGGAGGCGCCCATTGTCGTTGCACTTGCCGATGCCATGCTTACCCAGGATTCCTGGCCAGGTTTCTGAGTCTTTGCCGACATGAGCGTTGAAGTCGCCCAGGATGACAACCTTGTCGGCTGTAGGGGTGCGTTGGATGAGGTTGCGCAGGTCGGTGTAGAACTTGTCCTTTTCTGCTGGTTCCGCCTGGAGGGTTGGAGCATAGACACTGATGAGGGTGATGTGACGCTTGTTTTGAAGGGGGAGTCGCATGGACATGATTCGGTCTGAGAGGCCTGTCGGAAGGTTTTCGAGTTTGGAGGCAATGAAGCTCTTGACCATGAAGCCTACACCAGATAGGCGTCGTTCCTCCGAAGGCTTGCCAGACCAGTAGAGTGTGTAGCCCGCACCGCGTTCTTGGAGGCTGCCTACATCTGCCAGGCGGACTTCACTGAGAGCGGCTATGTCGATGTCAAGTCTGAGGAGTTCATGTGCAATGAGGGCAGACCGACGTTCAGGTCGGTGGCTGTCAGCCTTGTCTAGCATGGTTCTGATGTTCCAGCATGCTAGCTTGAGTTTGTGAGCATCTTTTGAGGGGGAGGACGTGGAGGGGGAGGACGTGGAGGGGGAGGACGTGGAGGGGGAGGACGTGGAGGGGGAGGACGTGGAGGGGGAGGACGTGGAGGGGGAGGACGTGGAGGGGGAGGACGTGGAGGGGGAGGACGTGGAGGGGGAGGACGTGGAGGGGGAGGACGTGGAGGGGGAGGACGTGGAGGGGGAGGACGTGGAGGGGGAGGACGTGGAGGGGGAGGACGTGGAGGGGGAGGACGTGGAGGGGGAGGACGTGGAGGGGGAGGACGTGGAGGGGGAGGACGTGGAGGGGAGGACGTGGAGGGGGAGGACGTGGAGGGGGAGGACGTGGAGGGGGAGGACGTGGAGGGGGAGGACGTGGAGGGGGAGGACGTGGAGGGGGAGGACGTGGAGGGGGAGGACGTGGAGGGGGAGGACGTGGAGGGGGAGGACGTGGAGGGGGAGGACGTGGAGGGGGAGGACGTGGAGGGGGAGGACGTGGAGGGGGAGGACGTGGAGGGGGAGGACGTGGAGGGGGAGGACGTGGAGGGGGAGGACGTGGAGGGGGAGGACGTGGAGGGGGAGGACGTGGAGGGGGAGGACGTGGAGGGGGAGGACGTGGAGGGGGAGGACGTGGAGGGGGAGGACGTGGAGGGGGAGGACGTGGAGGGGGAGGACGTGGAGGGGGAGGACGTGGACCTGTCCTCGGGCCTGCGCAAAGGAGCTTTTAGGTGGAGTGCAGTGCGCGCAGTACTGGCCCCACCCTTTACACCCATGGTTCGTGTGCCGTGGCCAAGCAAGCTGGGATGTGGCAGCGAGGTCCTTGGGTCGTAGGTTTTATATCGGAGTGGCCTTCTCCTATGCAGGTTTCTTACCCGGGCTGGAGGGGCCTGCCTCCCCTACTAGGTCGGTCCATACTGCCCGGACCGGGGCCGAGGCCGCCGCAGCTCACGCTGTGCCTGGACTGGGGCCGCCGCCTCCCACTCTCTGCCCGGATCGGGGCCTCCGCCTGCCCCACTCGACCGAGGCCGGGGCCACCGTCTCCCCCTTGCTCCTGCCCGGATCGGGGCCGCCGCCGTCTACCCTGTGTGGATTACTGCAGAGCATTTTACACATTGTACACAATGCAGCAAGCTTCACAAGAGTCATTAGCTGCACTCATCCAGACTCACCAAGAGTATTCCATGCTCTTGAATAATGCCTTGTGGATGGTGTTAATGCTTTCAAGGTATCGGGAGATGAACATTGGCTCAGTACCTATGTGGCTGACCCAGTTGAGTTTCTGGCAACTGGTGACCTCTAAGTTGTTGATTGAAGAGGACTTGATACTGAATGTCAGGGTAACATGATCCTATTCACTCACATTATTTAGAAAAACATTTATGGACTTTGGTGCAGGTGTAGAGAACTTGTGAAAATTAGGTAACATTTACACGAATCAGAATTATGTAACACAGAAACAAGCCCTTTGGCCCAACTCATTCAAGCAGACCAAAATACCTAACTAAACAATTACTACTTGCCTGTATTTGTCCCATATCAATGCAAACCTTTCCTGTCAAACTGTTTTTAAACATTGTAATTATATCAGCCTACACCAGTTTATCTGACAGCTTGTTCAATATACCAATCACTTACTCACTACATGTAAAACTTGTCCATCATATCTCCCTTTCAAGGTTTTATTTATTGACACATAATAATACATTTAAAATGTAATATGCATGATATACTTCAAATTTGTCTGCCATAAGGCAAACAAAAATTCGTCAAGAGCATTTCCCGATACCCCTTATAATAAGAGAAGCAAAAGAGAGTCCCCTCCGAGACATTGAGTGTCCATGGATTCACATCCAGTGCCTCTGCAGCCACACAGGCTCCAGTCCAAACCATCAGCCACCCAAGTTCCAGATCCAAACCAGATTAGGACACCTTCAGTGCCTGAGATGCTTCAGGAGCCCTTCTTGCTCTTAGTGCCTTCCCAAATCTCAGTTCCAATACCTGGTTACATGAGCCATTCTCTAGCAGCCTAAAGACTGTGCGGGTCCTTCAGCCACTGAGACCCTTGGTTTGCTCTGGAAACTCTCCATATTCCCATTTAGATCAACTGCACCACACCTCTCACCACAAGAGGAGAAATCATCTGAGTTTGTGGATTCCACAGCCTCACAGAATCCAGTCCAAACTATTGGCCACGCGAGCTCCAGTCCCAAACCTCCGACACAATCAGAAACACTTCAGCACCTTTTGCACCCTCTCACATCCCGGTTCCAATACCTGCTACCCCTTCAGCCAGTCTTGAGCCAGTCTCCAGCAGTCCACAGCCATAGCCTTTTCCAGCATCCGTTCATTGCTTCGAGTCACCAGCAGCACGCGCATGTCTTTCAACTGCAAAGCTCCCTCACTTGTTCACTGCCGTGGTCACCGTCCCTGTAGATCATCTCCCCTGCTTCTCCTTCTCAGACAGGGGTGATCTCCTTGTTTTCTGGTGCCCTGTGCCAGTCCCCAGCTTGCCTGGAGTCTATAACCCCTCATGGCTGCTGCCAATCATAGGCGCCACCATCTTCGGTCCAGACTCTGTGGGCACAATATTTTAAATAAATCTCTGTTGGCTTCTGTAACAGGCCGTTCAAAGCCTGTGCGGAGTTGACTGGGCGGATGGACCATGCAAGAGCACTGTATCTCTGCTCCCCACTCTCCTTAGGCCCACATCAGCAGTAGCGCTGACGTTACAGCAGTGCCACCATTTTTCTTGCCCTTTCCTCTCTCACTTAAATCTGTGACCTCTAGTTTTAGACCTCCCTGCCCTGGTAAAAATACAATGATTATCCATCCTATCTCTGCCCCTCAGAATTTTATAAACCTCCATAAGATCATCTCTTAACCTCCTTTGCTAAAGTAAAAAAGGTCCAAGCCTATCCCACCTCTCCTTATAATTTAAGCCTTCCAGTCCTGTTGACATCCTTGTGACATTTTTCTGCATTTTAAGTAGACATTAATATTATCTTCATTTGCTGCGGCTGCAGTAGGTGAGCCACAGAATAATTGAAAATAACTTAAAATCAAGGTTTTCTGAGGTTCTTCCACAAAATTACAATAGATGAGTAGTAGAACTACAATGGAAGATGACATCTGCATCCTTGCCACCCTATCCCTACTCTTCTCAGATTGCCAGAAGTCTTCAAGATATTTTTATCAATAATTTCCACTGAAAGGAACATTGAAACATTGAGCGTTATTTTAAGCCTATGAGTTAGTGTAAAAACTAAGGATTAAAAGTAAATTCATTTTATAGCTCTTGTAATTTATATTTCCATGATTATTATTACTTTCCACAATGTCAAAATTATTCCATCTTATTGTATTTGCATGGCAACCTTTGGTTTTCAGAAATGTCAAAAGTCACCCAACTACCTTTGAAGAAGAAAATATGGAAGGGTAAATTCATCCTGTGCAGTAGTCACGAAATATGCAGTACAGCTGGTGCTTTATATCACACTTCTTTTGTAACATTTTATTTGGCAAACCAGCTTTTAATTGCATTACAGACACATAATTCATTGATGAAAATCTTGATGTCAAACTACATGATCAACCTTGTTGGGATGAGTCTGGCACATCTCTCTCTATAATGACTCTTTCATGGCATCGCACCAACATTTAAAAGTGGACCAGCTCCTTCAGCCATGCTGTCAACCATCAGTTTCTCAACTTTTAGTGGTAAGCTATCAGCAATTTATTATACTATATATGTACATTTTCTTCTCATCATTAATAAGTCAACTGCCAAAGCTATGGAAAGCTATAAATCTACAATATGTTTTTATCAAGACTAAACTGAGATGCTCCAACATAAATACATTCATTATCCACAGTGCAGAATATTGGACATGAATTTGCTTACTCAACCCAAGTCACAGTACAGTCTGTCTATTACTGTCTCATTTCCCTGTTGCCAAGCCTTACCCTGTTTCACATCAATTACCTTTTTATCTACATGGTCATCATAATTTTATAATCTTCTGTTTCACATTGCAAGAACAAATTTCACTCTTGAATGCTGTGACAGGTAATGAGGCACACATTCCCAACGACTTACCCAAGGAGATATTCTTCATGAAGAAACTTAGATTTTCTATTCAACCACCAAAGGCATGGCAACAAAAGGCTTCCTATGACCAAAAGGCTGTGTTTATTTCAATCCCTGACCCACCTTAACTTTAGCCCAAAGCCACTGGGAAATACATCCACTAATTCTTTAATGTTGTCACAGAATTTTTGGCTTTCCAAGAGCATAACATTTCCACAGGGCAGAAATTATCGGACATCTGGGAAAGATGTTAATATAGTCTGCCCCAGACAACAGGAGAAGCAAAGTAGAAGCCATAGAATTAAGAAGGAATTTATGAATAAACCTATGTTTAATATTCCAAAGGAATAGCATCCATGGGATGAGAATCAGAGTGAATGTTTAAAGAAACCATCATTAAACCTATGAGGATGGTAGGTTATTATCATATACATTGTGCAATGTACATATGCTCCAGAATTCTCACTTGCTAGGCCAAATAGGTATTTCTAAATAAAAAAAAAATAGAATAGTAAATTAATTGAATTAAAAGAGACAATAAATACACAAGGTACCTAGAAATATTTCAGAAGCAACATGCCAAATCTTTAGTAGAGGCTCTGTTGTGCCTTCTTCATGGTTGCATCGACGTGCTGGCTCCAGGAAACCTGGACTCCCAGGAACTTGACTCTTTCCAACTCCTCCAATGCAGACAGCTATGAGGTTCCTTGGCCTCTCCTTCCTAAAAAAAAAATCAATGGTCAGCTCTTTGGTCTGTGATTTTGAGAGCAAGATTGTTGTTATGGCACCACACAATCAAATTCTTGATCTCTATTCTGCATTCCAGCTATTTCGCTGTTCGTGGTGGTGTTGTCAGTGAATTTATACAGGGGATAGAGTAGGGGAATAACCATTCAGCCTTGGGTTGCCCCTGTGTTAATTGTCAAAAAGGAGGAGATGATGTTGCTAATCAGCACTGATTCAGGCCTGCTGATTAAGAACATGAGAAACTAGTTGCAGAGGCATGAACTGTAACAGATTTATGTTTAATTTAATGTTAAACTATATTTCTCATATAAAAATGTTTTAGTAAATTATAGAGTTAAAATATTGCTTCTGTATTCACAGGTCACAGCACATTTATAGAGAACCGTTGTTTTCTGAGAAGTGTTCATTTTTGGAGTCAATGTGTCTTGAACAGAAAGTGCTAATGGATTTCAAGTGGATATTACTTATTCAAGAACTTCTAAAGGCAGTCATCTGTTTTTAATCAAAGCCCACTTAAGCCTCTTGAACAGATGTTATTATGGATATGGAATGTTTTGAAACTGAAACAGAATTTTGGTAGAAAAACTGATGGTCATGAGGTTTCCAAGAATTGGGACTCACCACACTGATGATGTAATGATCACATGATTTGGAGAAATATATTACTGAATTCAGACATTTTGAGTTCAGTTTTGGAAGAGTTCAGTTTAGAGAGTACAGAAGTCAAATTCTCTGTGACATAGGGGTTGAAACTTTGTGAAAGATAGGGCTGAGTTACAGTAACCAGAATTGGTGTTGTGTGTTACACCTGGGAAAAGGGAACACAGAATCAGTGGCTTTTGAATTAATGAAGATCTCTTGACTGTCTCTTTGGACAAGTAGACAAAATTCTACTGGATCTATTTTTGTGTTTGGCCACTTAGTTTAACCATTGCCTGGGTTTATGAATTAATTATAGAAGAAAACAGCCACATTCACTGTCTCTTTGAAATAAGGGCAGATTCTTCATATTGGAAGACAGGAATTGTTTTCTCCATTTTACAGGAGAAATCTTGGTGGTTCGAAAGATGGTCACCTCTATTTAAATAATATCTTTCAAGGCACCTCATCAAAAGAATTTTGAGTAAAGAGGCCTGAAGATGTTATTTCTGAAGTTAGAATTTAACACCTTCAGGCAAGACTAAAATGATGTTAAACTTTTAAAGATGGACTTTTCAGGGTGGGACTTTAACACACACACACACACGCACACACAAACATTTGTGCATAGTGGGGTTAAATTTAGAGTTAAGTTGAGAGATAAATAAGAAATGTTATGTTAATAGTTTAATTTTAAAAACTATTATTTTGAATTTACCATTGTCTGGTGAATTTTCCATTGCTATTCTTGTGTAAGTGTGAACAAAATCAATTTAGTCCCAAAAATAATTAAAAGAGCTGTTAGTTTATAACAGGATAAATTCCCAGCTCTTTTAGCTTGATCATGAGTTTTGCTGGTATGTTGATGTTGAATGCTGAGCTGTAGTCAATTAGCAACAGCCTGATGTTGGTGTTCCTGTTATCTAACACAGTGTGGAGGGCTAATGAGATGACATCTGCATTGATCTATTGTGGTAATAGGTGAACTGATGTGGATCCAAGTCCTCCCTGAGGTAGGAGTTGATTCGACTCACAATCAACCTCTTAAAGAACTTCATCCCAATAGACATCAGAGCCACTCTCTGATAATCACTGAGGCAGGTCATCTTGCTCTTCTCTTGGCACTGGAATGATGGCTAGGCTTTTGCAGCAGGTGGAGACCTCTGACGGGTATGGCAAGAAGTTGAAGAGGTCCGCAAAAAACATCAACCAGTCTTAAGATCATGGCCAGGTACACCATCTGTGCCAGCTGCTTTCTCAGGATTCACCCTCCTGAAAGTTCTGTTCACGTCAGCCACAGAGACTGGGAGCAGAGAGTCATGGGGGCTGTGTGAATTTGCCAAGGTTTTTGATTGTTTTCTCTTTTGAAGCCAACAAAAGAATAGCGTTCAACATCAACCGACAAGCAAAACCTATGATCAAGCTAAAGGATCCGGGAATTTATTCATCTCTGCAACTGGTTCCTCAACTTCTTGATTGGCAGGTTCGAATCAGTGCTCATCCAGAAGAGAGATATCACAGTTAATAGTACTGCCTTTGTTTTGCTTTATAGGGTGTGAAGTGTGCAAGCCCTGCCTTGGAGGTCTGGTTTCTGACTGAGATGCCAGCTTGATCTGGAATTGTCTCCTTGCATTGGTGATGGCATTCTGTAGGCTATATCTGGACTTTCTATATGATTTGGAATCTCCAGTTCTGAACACCATACGCATGGTCATCCATGGCTTCTGATTTAGATAGGCCTAGATAATCTTAATAGGAACACTCTTGTCCATGTATTTTCTGATTGTCATTAAAAATACTTACATATATTTCATATGCATATAAACATGTTTGTCTCCATTCATCTGCAGGCTGGAAGCTAAGAACTGACTGCAGTCTTTTCTGGCTCCAAATGTAGCTACTAGCCATTGTCTGTTTCTAAAGCAAATCTCTTTCCCCTTTCCCCAATGATTGCAGTAACTAGCAGCTGTGGTACTTATTACTACTGAGAGAAGTATGTCCCATGGGAATGGATCTCCACCAATGACATGGGATTCAATAGAAATAAGGTTTTGTATTATGGAAAATAGTGCTAAATATGATTGTTTAAGAAGATAAACTGTAGTACTTGGGGTAAGGTGAGGTGGCATAACCTGTATTGTGGTAAAGATTTACTTTATAAGGATTCTAGTATCCGTGGAACCATATTCCTAAGAGTTATTTACCTTTAGGGAAGTGGAGGAACAATATCAGTCTAGGACATGCAAGATGATGCATTTTAGGAGATCTGATAAGGGTAGGACATACACCATCCTCGATACATATAGAAAGAAAACGGCTTGGAACGCAAGTCCAAGTGATGTGCAGAATTGACATGCTTAGCCACTGGGAGATACCTGTCCTTGATGCAGAAAGAGTGGAGGTGCTCAGCAAGTGATCTTCCAGTCAGCATCCAGTCTCTCTGATGTAGGGAAGGCCACAATGCAATGAAGACCTGATGCAGTGGATGACTCCTGCAGATTCACAAATGAATTGTTCGGGGCTACAAATAGTAGTGAGAGAGGAGGTGTGGGCACATGTGGCACTTCCTGTGGTCACAAGGGAAGGTGCCAAGAGGGTGATTAGTGGGAAGGAATGAGTGGACATGAGGGTCACAGAGGGATAGGTCCCTACAGAAGGCACAGAGGGGAGGAGAAGGGAAGATGTGCCTGGTGGTGGAATCATGTTGTAAGTGATGGAAACTGGGAAATATGTTGGATGTGGAGACTGGTGGGTGGTAGGTGAGGAAAAAGGGAATCCTATTTTTATTGGATATAGGGGCAGAGGGAGCCAGGGCAGATGTGTGGGAAATGGTGCAGATGTGCTTAAGGGCTGAGTTGTTGCTGATAGAGGAGAGCCCAGGTTTTTTGAAGAAGGAGGACATCTTGGATGAGGTAGACTGGAAGACTTCAACTTGGGAGCAGACATGACGGAGACAGAGAAATTGAGAGAAAGGAATAGAATCCTTACAGGGACAGAGTGAAGAAGTGTAGTAGAGGTAGTCATGGGAGTTGGTAGGTTGGAAAAAAATATTTGTAGGAACTATAGACTCCAGGTTTTGAAACATTTGCAAATGTTATACAAAAGCAAATAAAATGTGCTGCTGGCAAAGTGAAATTTAAAAACTTGTTCTGGTAATCCACGGCAGTGAGCCAGCAGCAATGGAAATTGAAGGGGAGTTAACAGTTTCCATCAATGATCTGAGAGGCCATTGTTTATCACTTCTGTCCTTCATTTCTGCCTGACCTAGTAAGTATTTCCAGTGTACTTACTTTTATTTAAAAGCACCCTTGGTTTTCCTCTCATACGATACTGTATCATGACTCAGTTACAAAAAAAATGAGATTTCCTCTCACAAAAATGTTGATTCATTATGAAGAGTCACATCCCAATGGATTGGAGTTCATTAACTCTAACATGTCCCTTACAGATAATTAAATTTTATTTCCACAACATCTGAAGTTTCCCATCAATCATATTGCTCCAGAGCTTGCCCAATGATTGAGTTGAAAATAACCACTACTCTGGCACCAACTTGGTGACCCAAGTTGATTTGACCACCTTTCATGTCCTGCATTTTAACTTGAGGTGGCAGTTGGGTCCAGACAATATTATCACAGGTTAATGGCATGGTGAATCAGTAACAAATCATCGTGGTAGGAATCAGACTTGGATTAAACAATGGCTGGAATGTAACAGGAGACATCCAGAACAGCACAAGCTGTGACCCTCATGTTCTTGGAATAGCAGGGACTCACATTTGTATTCTGCCTTTAACTCTGTAAAGAATCACAAAGCATGCTGGTAAAAGTAGAAAGATTCCAAAAGATAAAAGCCTTTGAGGAAGTTGGAATGCCCAACACTGGTGGTACTTAAAAATGCTTTATGGGACCTTAGGGAGAAGAGCTTCTCTTTGTGGCCTCATAGGAAAACAACCACAAGTTAACCCTTCAGCTTTCCAGTGGGTCCTGAATCTTCTCGAATCAATAGGCTTTAATCCCCTTTTACAGGATCTGGGCAAGACCTCTGCACTTTAAGATGTTGCCAAGGCTTAATTAAGAGAGCTCTACCATTAAATCTTGGGTGAATATTACCTCATGCTGTATATCATTCTCCTCTTCCAGTCTTCCTTCATCGAGAAGCTTATCCTGTTCTGGATGAAGTGATCTTATCTTCCCCAGTCATTCTCTTGTCCAACTAGCCCACCCAAGTCTAATCCACCCAAGTCAAAAACCAATTGGTTTTAAATCAACTGAAACATAAAGCACCTCTGCATAACATGAAAAAATACAGAAATAGTGGAAATAAAAATAAACCAGTAAATAACTTGCAAACAAGAAATGACCAATTCATCTGATTCTTGGTGCATAGGTGTTCAGTTGTGTGAGCTCAGGAGTGTGCATTGGGTGGGATAGAGGTTGTAAATGGAAGTGTTAGCTTCCAATTAATAAGCAGAATACAGTAAAAGTCCTAAAATCTGGATTGCTCGGGGATCAGGTCGGTCTGGATTTTTGGGATTCTCAGGCAGTGCTTTTGAAATTCAAATTTAAGAAGAATAAACATGTAAATTTGGATAGTTTATTAACAAAACATTTTTTAAATATAAAATACAAAGTACCAGAAAATAAATAAATATTTTTTCTTATATTTCCGCAAAATCCATGTGGTCGCTTGTTCCCACTGTGCATCTGTGATGCTTATATATGCATGCACACAAAAGCCGAGAGATTTTGAGGTCCAGATGCTTGAATGATTCAGTTTTCAGCCGTGAGTTTTAGAGAAGTCTGGATTCTCAGATGGTCTGGATTTCTGGCATCCAGATTTTTGGATTTTTACTGTACTTGCTACTGACTTGAATATCCTTGGAGAGCATTGGTTGTTAGTCTTCTTTCTGATCTCTGCTGTTTATCTTTCACCAGTCATTTCTTTTCCATCACTTTCAAGTACCACTTAAAGTTGCCAGTTGGCCCACCAACCTTCATGACTTTTGAATGTGGTAAAAAACTGGAGTGCCTGGAGGAAGCTCATATAATCAAGGGGACAACATTCAAATCTAACCTGGATAGTACTGAAGGTTACTGGAGTTGTAACTTGCTGCATCATCATGGTGCCAGAGTGTGAGGCATCAAACTTCAGAAGGCTCATTGTGAGTGTTACACACAATGGACAGCAAAGAGTGTGAAGAAGTCCATTTAAAGTGAAGGGTGGTGCACCTACAAGTTAAGATATGTGATGGAATGGACTTGTTGAAGCAGATTGAACAGAGAGCAGGATTCTGCCCAATAATAAGGAAGGGAACATACAACCATTCTTACCTTTTCTGACATTGTTAGGTTATTAAAACACTTCCTATACTGCAACCTGTAGCATGCAATGAACTACCCATTGATAATTTCTGGGGTCACCTCCAACCGTAGCTCCACCTCTTTCTGCTCTAGATTAAGAAAACTTCTTTGACTCCACCGACCTCCTAGCTGCACATCAAACAATGCATCAAGGAATCAAAACTCTCAAACATTCTGAGTCCTTCATGATACTTTATTCAAACATTTTAAAATATCATCTCTGGATTAGATCCTTTTGAAATAACAAGGGTAGAAAGGTAAGCAGGCTCAGGACTGGTCAGTACTTGGAGAGGAGACTGCCTAGGGACACAAGGTCCTTGTAGGTTTCTGTGAGGGGCACTGGACAAAGTGGCAACTTTCTGTCTGTAACAATAATGGAACCTTTACCTTTAGATGGCTTCTTAGAACAGTTTGTGACTGAGTTGACCAGGGTTGATAAGGGAGCTTGAAGGTAAGGGAACCCCTAGGACACAGTAATCATGATAGGATAGAATTCATCCTGCAGTTTGAGAGGGAGAAGCTAAAATCAGAGACATCAGTATACCAGTGGAACAAAGGGGACTACAGGCACATGGGAGAGGAACTGGTAAAAGTTCATTGGAAAGACACACTCACAGGGAAGATGGCAGAGCAGCAGTGGCTGGATTTTCTGCAAGAAAAAGGAAAGTGCAAGACAAATATATTCCATAAAAGAAGAAATATTTGAATGGAAAAATTACACAACTGTGCCTGACAAGAGAAGTAAAGGCGAAAGAAAGGCCATACATGGAAGCAAAAAATTAGTGGAAGATGGAGGAGTGGAAAGCTTTTAAAAGCAAGCTGGACATAACTAAGAAGGTCCTTAGGAAGGAAAAGATGAACTTTGAAACAAGGCTAGCAAATAATACGAAAAAAAAGATATTTTAAGAGTGAAAAAAAGAGGCAAGAGTGAAAAAGATACACAACCAATAGAGAATGCCACTGGAGAAATTATAATGGGAGACAAGGAGATGTCTGAGGAACTCAATGAGAATTTTGCATCAATCTTCACTGTGGAAGACATTGACAGTTATACCAAACTTTCAAGGATGTCAGGGAAGAGAGTTATGATGACGAGAGAAAATGCTTTGGAAGCTGAAGGGCCTAATGGCAGATAAGTCTCCCAGACCATATAGAAAGCACCCTTGAGCTCTCAAAGAACTAGACATAGAGATCATGGAGGTACTCGTAATTATCTTACTCGAATTATTAGATTCTGGCATGGTTCCGATTGGCTGGAAAATTGCACCCTACTATTTGAAAAGGAAGGGAGGCAGCAAGAAAGGAAATTATAGACCTGTTAGCTTATAATCAGTGGTTGGAAAGTTGTTAGAGCTGATTGTCAAGGATAAGGTTATGGAGTAAAACACTAGAGGCTGCAGATGCTGTGATTATAGTAAACACACCAAAATGCTGGAAGAACTCAAGCTGGTCTTTTCAGCATCAATAGCTGATGTTTCGGGCCTGAGCCCTTCTTCATGGAAAAATCAGAAAAGGTAGAAGCAGGATACATCAGAAAGTCTCAGAATTCCAACAATGGGGGGAGGAATCCAGACTGACACAAGGTGTTAATTGGATATGATAAGGGACTAGTAGAATTTATCACATCTGTGCGAAAAGAGACAGGGAATGGAGAGATGACAGGAGAAGGAGGGGGTGGGGGGGGGGTGGTTTAATGAAAGCCAGAGAAGTTGATATTAATGCCATCTAGTTGGAGGGCGCCCAGTCAGAAGATGAGGTGATGTTCCTCAAATTTACGGATGGTCTCAGTCTGGCAGTACGAGGCCATGGACAGACATATCGGAAAGAGAATGGAATGGAGAATTGAAATGGGTGGCCAATGGGAGATCAATTCTATTGTGACAGACAGAGCAGAGGTGCTCTACAAAGTGATCTCCCAGTCTGTGTCCAATCTCTCCGATAGAGGAGACCACAGCAGGAGCACCGGATACAGTAGATGACCCCCTGCAGATTCACAAGTGAAATGTTGCTTCCCTTAAAAGGACTGTTTGGGGCCCCAAATGGTGCTGAGGGAGGAGATACGAGTACAAATGGAGCATCTCCTGTGGTCACAGTGGTAGGTCCCAAGGGGATGATTGGCAGGGAGGGAGGAGTGGACAAGGGAGTCACAGAGGGAGCAGTCCTTGTGGAAGGTGGAGAGGGGAATATGTGTCTAGTGGTGGGATCCTGCTGTAGTTGGTAGAAATAGTGGAGGAGGATGTGTTGGATGTGGACTTTGGTGGGATGGTAGATGAAGACAAGAGAAATCCTGTCCTTGTTGCACATGGGTGCAGAGGGAGCTAGGGAAAAAGAGCGGGTAATAGAGGATATGTGGGTGAGTACTGAGTTGATGGTGGTAGAGGGAAAGTCATGTTGTTTGAAGAAGGAGGATATCTCTGATAATCAGTCATAGAAGTCCTCATCCTGGGTGCAGATATGATGGAGATGGAGGAATTGAGAGAATGGAATGGAATCGTTGGAGGGTGGGAATGGCTTTAGGTAGATGTGGGAGTTGGTAGGTCTGTAGAAGATGTCTCTCAAGAATTTATCTCCTGAGGACTACCACTGATGAACTGATGCTGTGAAGTGGTGTGGTCATTAGTTCCAGCTAATTTGTTTATATTTCCCTACTTTTAATTAACCAAACTGGTTAAAGTTTATTTTAAGACTGTCAATTACTACGAGAAGATCTCTCATGCCAAAGAAAGTAGCCAAAGTACCTATGAAATAAAGAGAGGAGGAGGAAGAAACAGCTTGAACAGGACACTCCTCTGATGTTTGGAATAGCCACCAAAATAATTGTAAAGCAATCATTGGATATTAACAAAGCTTTAAGATATGGGCCAAAGAAATTGAAAAGTAAATTGATACAGTTTTAGAGCCACTACCACAAATAGAAGAACGTTTGACTGCATTGGAAACTGACAGCTTCATGGTAAATAATAGGCTGGATAAAATTGAACAACAAAATGAAGCTTTGATTGCTGATAATAAAAATTTAAAAGCTCGAGTGTCGACATTAGAAGGACAGAGTCATTGAAATAACCTTCATATTTTAGGTCTGAAGGAGGATGATGAAAAGAGTAAACCACTGATAAAGTTTTTTACGGAACTACTTACTGAATGGTTTGGAGTCGACGTGGTTGAAAATGATATAGTTGCTTCTTATCTTTAAAGAATGCTTTGGAATATCCTAGGGCCATTAAATTACGCTTTCATCATTGTCAAAAAAAGAAGCTAATCTTGAGAACCACTTGTTCAAAAGAAATCTAACTTTTCAAGGTCTATGTATTAAACTTGTGGAGGTTTATTGCTCAGAAGTGGCCCGCTCTGCACAAGGTCCACAATGCAGCAATGGCAGAGCTGTATAAAAGTGGTTTCAAACCTATCTTATTCTTCCCGGCGAGATTAAGGATTACACAAGGAGATCAGAAGATATTTCTACATTCACCCGAAGAGGCTCGGAAATGTGTGAAACGAGAGACTGACCTCAATGTTATAATGAGTAAACTTTTGATACTTGGGATTGGCGGATTTCAATTAAAAAAGGAGGATATTTATTTTCTCTCTTTTTCTTTGGTCTTCTGAAGTAACATGTTTGTACAAGGGAAATGACTATATCTGGAAAATATTTTTGATTTATATATTTAATCAATTATACACACTTTGATGAAGGGCTCAATCCTGAAACATAGGTGATGTATCTTTGTCTTTGCTACATAAAAGGCATTGTTTGACTTGTGGGGTTTCTCCAGCATTTGTGTGTTTTTTCACTTAACTATGTTGTCAACAGAATCCTGTCTTTTGCCTGCAGTAGGTGTTATATATTTATACTTTCAAAAGGCCTTTGGCAAGGTGCCACACAGGAGGCTTCTTCACAAAATGAGAAGCCATAGGATTACAGGAAAGATACTTGCATGGGTTGAGCATTGGTTGATCGGCAGGAAACAGAGAGTGGGAATAAAGGAATGCTATTCTGGTTGGCTCCTAGTTACCAATGGTGTTCCGCAGGGGTCAGTGTTTGGCCCACTTCTTTTTACGTTGTATGTTAATGATTTGGATTGTGTAATAAATGGCTTTGTGACTAAATTTGCAGGTGATACAAAGATAGGTGGAGAGGCAGAGACACTTAGGAAACAGGGAGGCTGCAGAGACACTCAGATAGATTAGGAGAATGGACAAAGAATTAGTAAATGGAAAACAATGTTTGAAAGTGTACAGTTATGCACTTTGGTGGAAGGAATAAAAGGGCAGACTATTAGTTGGATGGGGAGAAATTTCAAAATTTGGAGGTGCAAGATACCTTAAAGGTTAATCCAGGGTGAGTTGGTGGTGAAGAAGGCAAATTCATTGTTGGCATTCATATCCAAAGGAATAGGATACAAGAACAGGGATGTGATGTGAAGGCACTGGTGAGGCCTCACTTAGAATACAGAGTACAATTTTGTGCTTCTTATTTAAGTAAGGATGTACTGGCATTGGAGAAGTTTCAGAAAATATTAACAAGAATGATTCCTTGAATGAAAGGATTAGCATATGAGGAATGTTTGAAAGCTCTTGGACTGTACTCCTTGGAGTTCAGAATAATGAGGTGGGGTGGGGGGAACTCAGAAGCATTTTGGATGTTGAAAGGCCTGGACAGGTTAGATGTGGCAAGATTATTTCCCATGATGGGGGGGGGGGGGTGGTCTAGCACAAAAGGACACAACTTCTGGATTGAAGAATGCCCATTTAAAACAGATGCAGAAAAAAATATTTTGCCAGGGAGTGGTGAATCTCTGGAATTTGCTACCATGGACAGCTGTGGAGGTCAGGTCGTTGGATGTATTTAAGGCAGAGACTGACAGGTATCTGAATATTCAGGGCATCAAAAGTTATGGGTGAAGGCCGAGAATGGGACTGAGTGGGAGAATAGATCAGCTCATGATGGAATGAAGGAACAGACTTGATGGGCCAAATGGCCTATTCTGCTCCTATATCTTATGGTCTTATGATCTAAGTCAGTGAGTCTCAACCCTTCTCCCCCCCCACTCACATTTCACCTTAAGTAATCCCTTACTAACTATAAAGCATCTATGGTTTAAGATTTATTGAATTTAGCATGTTTAATTGCATAATGATGCTGACTCATTCCATTAGTTCAACTGACCTAAAAATGTTATGCCACTGATTTTCATTTGTATTTACCATCTGATGCCGCTCGTGTCAGTATCCAACAATAGTCGGGCAGCATTGATGGATTCCAGTTGCCCTGATATCACTTTTCCATGCTCGTAATGTTCTGGTGAAACCTTTCATCATGTCCATCACTAACTGCACCAGGATCAGCAGGGAAAAAGTCCAAGTGCAAATGCAAAAAAATGAATTTTCAAAGACATGTTGCTGTTCGTGGTTTTGTATATTTGAAGCATATGCGTCAATATGCATTCAATCTCTATCAAATGCAGAGCATCTGTACACGTAAGCTACTTTTATAGGCTGTCTGCACCTCTCCTAACTAAACATGCATAGGCCTAAGACAATATTTGCATAGCACCTTCACTGAGTGCATGCCCGGGCATGCTTGGATTAACCAAATCAGCTTGCTTTGTGAGCAATATACTAGTAGACTTAAGATATGACAGGAAATCACAAACATGGGTTATAGCTAAAGAATAGTATGTGATAAGAACATTTTAAGGTGATTTACATGATCAGCTGCCCAAAATCCATAAAATATACCTAAACGTCTTCAGGAAGCAAAATCTTCATGGTCCAGTGTAATCTATTGATACATGTTTTTAATATACACTGTGACAGAATCTCCACAGCACCCTATGATAGACAATTCCAAAGGTTCATTACCCACCATATAAACAAATTGTCCTCAACTGTCTTTAATAACGTACTCTTGCTTTGAGACTGTGACACTAGTTCTTGACATTACTGCCAGAAAAACACCATCCCTCCACCTGCACTGCTCAGCCATACAAGAATTTTGTTTGTTTCAATATGATCACCTCTCAGCCATCTAAATACAGGTGAGTACAGCCAAATCCTAAGTATCCTTTCCCTGAAAATCAAACTGGCCATACCCAAGAATCAATCTGGTGAGTCTTCACTGCACTCTCTTAGAAGTCTATCCTTCCTTGGGTAGACAGATGAGATTTATGCAAAATATTCATAATATAGACTCACTAGTGACTATATGATTAGCATAAGTTACCTCTACGCACATACTCAAATTCTCTTGCAATAAAGACCAATGTATGATGTGCTTTCCCAATAGTTTACTGTGTGCTACATTCAGTGTGATTCATGCACAAAGACAGCTAGGTCCTTCCAACACCAAAACATTTCACTCCCCTTAAAACATATTCCACATTTCTATTTTTCTATCAAAGCAGATGACCTCCCATTTTTCAATGTTATATTCTTTCTACTGTGTCCTTGCCTATTCACTTAACTTGCCTGTATCTCCCTGAAACTATCCCCAAAACATCGAACATATCGACTTCACCTCTCCCCTCACTCATTCCATTATCGGCCCCTTGGAATGCCTGGCCCTCCACTCTCTGAATTAATCCCAATCCCAATCCAAACCTGCAGACAAGAATGGTGCTGTTATGGTCTGAGGCACAGACCTCCATCTGGCTGAAGCAAGGAGACAACTCTTAGAGACCTCCTCTTACTTACTCATCCAACAGGACCCCAACAAAACTTATCAAATCACTGTATCACGCACTATCTCTGAACTCATCACTTCTGGCCATCTCCCTAGAATGGCCTCCAATCTCATTGTTTCCCAACCCTGTACTACCCACTTCTACCTCCTTCCCAAGAACCACAAACCCAATTATCCTGGCAGACCAATCATTTCTATGTGCCATCAATCTGGTATCTGCTTAACACAACTCTGTTTTGTCCCCCCAGTTCAATCCTTCTTTACCTAAATCCAGGATACTTCACATGCTCTCCCATCACCTCAACAGCTTCCAGTTCCCTTAACTTGACCACTTCACCTTTCATGAACATCCAATCACTAGACACCACCATCCCCCATACCAGAGGCCTCAAAGCCCTTCTTTTATTTCTCAACAACAAACCCAACCGGTCCCCCTCCATCATGACCCTCCTCCAGTTGGCAGAACTTATCCACAATAACTTCTCCAATGACTCAACTCATTTTCTCCATCAAAGGGGTAGCCATGGTTACCTGCATAGGCCCCAGCTATGCCAGCTTTTTTTTTAGTTACAGTGAATGATCCATACTATAAGCCTACACAGACAAGGACCCTCCACTATATCAATGACTACTTTGGTGCTGCCTCATGCACCCATGATGAGCTTGTTAACTTTATCCACTTTGCTACCATCTTCCACCCTGACCACAAATTTATTTGGTACACCTTGAGCAATACACTCCCTTTTCTTGATTTATTTCTCTCCATCTCAGGAGATAAACTCTCAACGCCTTCAACAAACACACCAACTCCCACAGCTGCCTTGACCTCACTGCTTCCCTCCTATCCCCTGTCAGGATTCCATTCCTTTCTCTCAATTCCTTCATCTCTATTACATCTGCTCCCAGGACGAGCTTTTCCATGCCAGATCATTGGAGATGTTTTCCTTCTTCAAACAATGTGGCTTCCCTTCTACCACTATCAACTCATCACTCACCCTCATATCCTCCATTACTTGCACATCTGCCCTTTCCCCCATGCACAACAAAGACAGGATTCCCCTTGTTCTCACCTCCCACTCCACCAGCCTCCATATCCATCATATCCTCCTCCGGCATTTCCGCCACCTCTTACATGATCCCACCACCAGACACATATTCCCCTCTCCTCTGGTCTCTGCTTTCTGCAGGGACTGGTCCCTCAATGACTCCCTCGCCCCCCCCCCCCCCCCCCCCACTAATCATCCCCTTGGCACTTAATCCTTTAACTGCAGGAGATGCTCCACTTGCTCCCACACATCTTCCCTCATCACCATTCAGGGCCCAAGTGAAGTAACATTGTGAAATTGCAGGGGTCATCTTCTGCATCCGGTGCTCCCATTGTGGTCTTGTGACAGAGTATATAGATATGTTTTGGGGAGATAAATTGGGGCAGGGTTTGTTAGAGTAGGTTACACACAAACACTTTAAAACAGATTTTATTTAAAATTCTAGAGCTCTGCTAATGCTAGACATATTGGTCACACAGCTTTTGCAAGAGCTTTGGAGAGTGCACAAGAGACTTCACTAATGGATTGTTGTTTACAAAAAGGCAACAGATGAAAGATCTAGTCAGAGCCACAGATTGTCTGGAGCTGTTCTAAGAGGATCATGTGGTTTTGCAAGAAGAGAGAGTCTAACAGGCTTTCTGTGTGTGTGTGTGTGTGTGAGAGAGAGAGAGAGAGAGAGAGAGAGAGAGAAAGACACACACACATACAAAGATCAGTTCTACAGTGTAACAGGTAGCAACAGCAGCTAAGACTAGAACAGGACAAGCTGGCAAGCTTGTGGAAAATCCCATTTGGAAGATGGGCTGTGAGTTCTTAATTCAGCCTGGTCAAAGACCTTGTGGTTCATGCAAGAGGAAAGGACTGACTGTCTAATATTTCACTTGGAATAAGTGAAACAAAAAGGAACTCTGTGGTGACCTGAAAGAAAGGGGTTATCATCTGGAGAACCCTGAAGAGGCAAGCTTCTTCAGCAAGACACTGAAGTAGCTGATGGAAGTAAAAGTACAACAAATCTCTCTCTGAAAACCGACATGAACCCTCCTGAGCAGTAACCATTTACCTTTCAAGCACCAAAGCCTGGTAACTTTACAAATGTTAAATTCTATGCACAGTATAAGAATTACCTGCAACCAATGAATTTGGAGGAATGAGAAGTCAGAATGGACTGTGAACCAAAGAGCTTTTTTGAACTTAGGCACACATTACACACATGTGCGCTTAGAAATAGAAGGGGGTTAAGTAAGACAATAGTGCTAAGTTAAAGTTTGATTCTATTTTCATACTTAAAGATAATTAAAAACAACTTTTGTTTAAGTAACCATTTGTCTTGATGAATATCTATTGCTGCTGGGTTTTGGGGTCCTCTGGGCTTGTAACAGTCTCCTCTACATCAGAGAGACTGGATGCATGCTTGGAGATCACTTTGTTGAGCACCTCAGCTCTCTCCACTGCAATAGCATGCATCTTCCAGTGGCCACTCATTAAAATTCTCTGCCCCATTCCCTTGCTCTGATATGTTTGTTCCTAGTCTCATGCACTGCCAGACTACCTGCAAATTGGTGGAACATCACCTCATCATTCATATGGGCAACTTCCAAATGGATGCCATTAACATCAACTTCCCCCCCCCCCCCCCCCAATCCATCCATCTTCCCCTGGTTTCCTTTGCCCTAACCCTGTCTCCTTCTCTTTCTTCCTTTTTTTTCTATTTCACAGAACCAAAATCAATTCTCACCTTTCCTCTTATCATATCCAATGAACACTTTTTGTATGTTGGTTTGTACTCCTCCCCTCCCCCCTTTCTTCCCCAGCCTCTAATTCAGACTCCTGTCTTTTTTTCACTCATGTCTGAAACATTAGTAATATATCTTTACCTTTCATGGACACTGCGAAACTGGCCAAGTTCCTCCAGCATTTCTGTGTGTTGACTATTATGTAACGGTTGGCATCCAAACTCCCACCCAGCTCTGCATAATTAGCAAATCTTCCCATATTACGCTGGAAGCCCTCAAATCAAGTTATTGGTGTAGATTGTGAAGGGCTGCCTCAGCATGGATTCTTACAGCTTCAATGCTTGCAACAAACCACTGGACATATCCTCTCAATGAAAAATGATCCATTTATTTTCTCTGTCCTTTAACCAGTTCTCAGTTTGCACCAGCATGTCATCCCTAATAATATTTTTTGTGATACATTGCCAAAGGCTCTCTGAAAGTCCAAACACACATCAACTGGTTAATACTTATCTTATCTGTTGGATTCAAATTCATTAAACTAACATTCACATCCTTTTCATAAATCAGTGAAGAATCTGTCAAATCTGATCATTAATTTATAAATATCCTGTTACAACTTCCTTAATAATAGATTCTAGAATGTCCCCTGCTAACTGATACACAGTTCTCTATTTTCTATCTTGAAACTTTCTTAAGCAGTATTCCTTTGCATTTCTTCAGGGCCAAGAATCGTTTGCTTCCATTCCAGTTGTCTTCATTCAGAGGTGACTTTCCAAGCTAACGTGGGAAGAGTGTACTCTTCCACAGATTGAGCAAAAGATGCCCGTTAGATACTGTAGCTTATGAGGTGGTGTGCAATTTCTGTCGTTAATGCGTGGATTCCATGAGGACCCAAAGTTTAAACTCAATGTTATTAATCGCATCCAAATGTTAAGCAGCTGTTCACAATCTACATCTATGATTATCTTTGAAGGGATTAAGTGTAATATATCCAGGTTTGTTTATGATGTAAGGCTGTATGGATTGTGAAGTGGGTAGCACTGGAGGTCAGGATTGCACCTGAGTCACTGGAGCTGTGAGGCAGCAGCTTTATTGGCTGTGCCACTGTGGTAACTTTAAAGGTTTTTCCTTTGATCCTATCCTATCCTATTAGCATTATCATGCTTCTCCCTAGAGTTTCTTTTCACCTTGAAGTTTGCATCTTGTGAAGTATGCACTGTTAGCCATTGCTTGTTTGATGAAGAGTCTTTTAACATGTTTCCTAACATGCCACAACTTATTCAAACCCCAGTAACAGGCTATAGATTCAGATTTAATACATTGGTTTCAGATTGACCCAAAACATTTTTAATTTTTTTTAAAACATGAAAGACCATCATTTTATAATCTCTTCATGGTGTTTAACTATCCAATCATCAGTGCTCCTTTACTATATTTAAAACAGTTCATTCTTCATCCTCAACATTCTAAAACCAGAAAATGAGCTCTTGTACACTGCATGATAAAACTGATTGTCATTTATATATTGTCCATATGCACTAAAATGCTTGCTGGATCTGAACAGATATTTTGTCCAAAAAAACTATAAAAATAATGCAATGGTGTACTTAATTGAATTAAACAGAGACAATAAATACAAAAAAGAGAGATAATAAATATTTAGTGATCTTAATACAAATGAAAGACTTAGCAATAGTGCAGACAGCTCTTTTGTGGCTTCAGAACAGTCCCTGATTGGTGTTCCAATCTGCATGTAAAGCCCCAGAATTATATTACCCTTTTCCATGAGTCTGTGATTTCCCAATTTATAGTATGCCCTGTATATTAACTTTGGTTTGGGGCACTGTACACAGATCGTATTAATGTTTTGTACCTCTTGTTATTTCTTAACTCAACCAAATAAATACTTGAGTGATTTTTTGATGTTTAATATTCTACCTCCTATTTAATAAAGCATCAACTATTTAATAACCATATCCTGTTTTCTATTCATTTTTCAGTATTCGAAAGACCAAGTTCAAAATAATTCCTTAGATCTACCATGCCACTCTAATGCTAGCTCAGTGGGAATTGAAACCAGGTGGACATGGTTTTAAATGACGTTTATTTCCATTAAAAAAAAACACAATGGCTCTGGGCCTGCAATTTCCCAATCATCTGATTGTGACAATACCAGAGTCAGATAACACTTGTTTTCGGGCAGTGCTAAATGCTAAATTATTTTGCCAACAAATCATAAAAATTGCCATATTAATACATAGCACATTTTGTGATCTGTATAACTGATCATTTAAAATCATTTTGATTCAATGACAAATAAAAATAAAGTGGTTAATTCAGAGTGAGGATCTGGTAATTGCAAGAGTGTCTCACAATCATTTCAACTAATCAATTGTGGGATAAAAGCACCAATGATTGACATCAAAAGTAGAAGCAACATTACCTGAACATTCTGTTAATTTATCTGGTGCTGCATTGTGACTGGCTCATGATTACCTCATGGAACACAATCAGTTATCTTCATTGTTTACTTAGGACCTTCGGCTGATATCTGTTAGCCTTGGCCACACTCCCTCTCCCGTTCCATCTGATACAAGATGGCAAACATTAACAAAATCATTCCTCAGCTGGTACTTACCATTTCATCTATGTCACAATATAGATTGGTGCATGCATCCTTGCTTCTGAAGGACTGACAAGAAAACAGGGCAACCAACAAATCATGTGTACCAAACTTCCTCCTCCCTTTTTTTTAATTTTTGGGACCATAAAACTATAGTGCAGAGACCTTTGTCCCACCCAACCAATTCACCCCATCTCCTCACAATCATACTCTGCTGCATTGAAAAAAATATTGTCCAATATAGTCCTACGCCCCAGTTTTCATTCTATAATCTGGAAATTCATTGTTTTCAAGTATGCATCAATAATATATTTATTCAAGAATGACAACATTGCATTTTAAAGATGCATCCTTTTCCCAATAGCAGGGTGGCAGCTTTTGATGGTCATAGTTGATTGGAGGGTAATTATCACAATTTTACACTTGCTGACAGACAAGTTAGTTGGCCAATCCAACACAAAGTTCATTGTAATTGATCAATTATCAATTCTGATTTTTAGATATTGATCTAAATCAATCTGCTCCCTGCATCAATCTTCCTCCATCACCTACCCTGTCTTTCACACCCAGGGCTAGATTAATGAATTGAGGTCACATTGCTCCTTTTGATGCCAATGCCTTGCTTAGACAGCCATCCTACAAGTATCACAGGCCAAGATTGGCAACTCTACAAATTGAATCTGGAGCCTCTTTCCTCACTGCCTTGTGAACTTGAAAGCCAATGCCTAGAAAAGCCTGTAACACTTTTGTTTAATCTCCAGGCTCAGAGCTCCTTAATAACAATTTAAACTGAGAAAATTACAAACAAATTAAGTCATTATTAAATTGTGAAAATTGTTTATAGTGAACAAAACAAAAAAAAACAACTAAATTTACCTCTGAAGGTTAATGACCTCATTCAAATATATACACTATTTTAAAATGTGCCAGCTATTACTGATGTAAAGTTAAGGCCATACAAATGATACATACTCATCCCATTGGGGCTAACCCTAACCTTTCCTATTAATTGAAAATTCATTTGTTTTAAACTAGTTTCCCTGATTCCAACTATGATATACAGCAACTGTAGTGAACCTCTGAATTAGGCAGTGCAGGTACATGGTGAGCTTTCAGTATTCATCAAATACAGAACAGTTTTGCACAGTACAGACTGTTCAGCCCACCATGGGTGCTGACCTATATAAATCTATTTCACATTAATCCAGCCCTTCTCGTCCACATAGTCCATAACCCTCTTTTCTTACATGCATGCGCTTATCCACGAATCTTTTAGATGTACCTATTTCAATTATCACCCCTGCATTGCATTCCAGCTACCCACCAATCTGTGCAAAAAACCTTCCTCTGACATCTTCCCTAAACTTAACTCCATCACGTTAAACAGAAGTCCTCTGGTATTGACCATTACTGCCCTGGGAAAAAGTGGTGGCTGTCTACACTATCAATGTACCTCATAATCTTAAATTATGGAAAAACATACTCCAGAGTGGAAGGATTTGTTTTGCGGAGTGCCTTGATAACTATGAAGCAGACCGATCCCAACTTTCATGCTTGCCATAGATTCAAGGAAGTCATTGATTTGCTGGCATTCACCAAGAAACTATACCTCACGGAAATCATTCTTCATCTTCTACCATACCCAGGCTGTTAAACACTTGGAGACAAGAGACTACAAATGTACGAATCTGGATCAGTTCTCGGCAGAACTCAATTGGTCAATGTATCTATTGGAAGCAAAAGGACAGTCAAAGATTCAGGTTGGAACCTTGCACCAGGACTCAACGATGTAGGATCTTGGCCTGAAATTTTGACCATACCTTTGTCTCAAAAAGAAAATTGTTGGATGTGTATTTAATTTCCTCTGAAGTGATAGATTTTAAATAATTTAAGGGCAACCTCTACCATCTTATCATCCACTGGCACTAAATGTGCATTCAGAACTTTCCAAATGAAAATGTTCATCTAGTTTATCACCTTAGAATTCTTAAGCACTTTAGCAAACTTGCTTATCATGAATAGTTCCAAACAGTGATGAGAAAATCCATGTATTTCTCTGAGTCATTAAGTGGTGACTTAATGGAGTAACGACAGACCTCCTGCAAATAATAATTGACATGTAATGGCTTTTTTTATATTTCTGTTGCCTTTGTTAAAATGACAGAATTGAGGTTAAAAGTTGGGAGGTAGCATAAAAATGGTGGTGATCATTAAAGTGTGAAAGGGCAAATGTAATCTGTGCCTTGATTCCATCCCACGAATAACATGATCAATGAGTCAGCCAAGGTTAATTATTATATTTCTAAAAGTACGAGTTCAATGTACTCAGATGTAATCATGCTTCATCAAAATAATCAACAGTATGTGAAGCAGTGATATAATTCTCAGTTGAAGCCTAATTTTGACTTCTTGAAACAGTTGGCCTCAGGGTCAGAGTATCAGAGCTCCAGTCCAGTTACGAAGGACTGGAATATAACTTCCAGTAAATTTTGCCTGTGCTTTCATTCTCCGATTATTTAATCTCAGTGGAGATTTGAATTTGCAGGGAAATTTGTAAACGGAGGAAAATCAGTAACAGCTAGATTTCAGCCAATTTAATGCTCAATCCAATTTTGATTCCAACCAGTCTGTCTGTGACCTCATCCACTGCAATGAGAGTCCCACAGTAAAAAAGGAACAACATCCTTTCTTCTGTATGGGTACTCTGCAACCTTCTGGAATGAATATACAATTTTCCAGTGTAAGGTAAACTGCTTTCTCATCATTTGCTATTGTCATGCTAATATTCCTTTCTCACCTCGTTTCTATAAAATGTTTTATAATGGCCAATTCATCAACTTGATCTGTCTTAACCAATTTCCATAGTCTCTTGTTTTAAACCTCACTCCAATCCAGCTCCATTCCAAAAAAATGAGGCCTTTTCACTCTTCTGCGAGTTCTGAGGAAGGGTCCCTGACTCAAATATTGAATTAATTTCTCTTTCCAAAGTTGGTGCTTAACTGGCTGAGCTCTTCTGTCAGTTTCTGCTTTTGTTTCAGATTTCTTTTGGAAGCCAGATGGTTTAAAGTCCCATTGCATATAACTGTTCTGACTGTCTGAGAGCATGTGATAGTACAGATTCTATCACCAATGTGTATATGTACATATGTACAGATGGTAGTGTAGGATGACTGTGATTGGCTGAGAGTGTAGCCACATCTACTGGCAGGTCTTAAAGGATTGCTCCTAGCCAGACCAGGTCATTCTGGACCGGTCGACCTACTTGTGATAAGCTCCAGTCTTTTAGTTAATAAAAGCCTTGGTTTGGATCAACAAGTCTTTGGTTCTTTCAATGCGCACTACAGAGCACAAGGAGTATTTGAACCTTAGGTCATTAGGAGTTGGGTAGAGAGAAGAGATACATAAGAGGAAAATGGGACCAACTTGAAAAGAAGAGATAGGCTTAGAAAGGAGAAGTAGCAGTCAATCCAAGAACAAAGGGACAGAAGTGTAATAATCGATCAAAGAAAGAAGATGAGAAGGTGGAGAGAAAAGGGGAAAGGGGTGAGGGAAGAAGCTGGGTGCACACAACAAACAAAAAAAAGTTAGAAGAAGAGAAAGCTGAAAAATAAAATTTTAGTTAATTAAAAAAAATCTGCAGATGGTTGGGTGTAATACACAGAATTGCTGGAGAGACGTGCTAAGTTTCTCCAGCACTATTATGCACTGAAATAGTAGATTAGATAGATAGAGAGAGAGAAGGAAAGAGAGACGTGAGTGAGAGAAGGAAAGAGAGACGTGAGTGAGAGAAGGAAAGAGAGACGTGAGTGAGAGAAGGAAAGAGAGACGTGAGAGAGAGAAGGAAAGAGAGACGTGAGAGAGAGAAGGAAAGAGACGTGAGAGAGAGAAGGAAAGAGAGACGTGAGTGAGAGAAGGAAAGAGAGACGTGAGAGAGAGAAGGAAAGAGAGACGTGGGTGAGAGAAGGAAAGAGAGACGTGGGTGAGAGAAGGAAAGAGAGACGTGAGTGAGAGAAGGAAAGAGAGACGTGAGTGAGAGAAGGAAAGAGAGATGTGAGTGAGAGAAGGAAAGTGAGACGTGAGAGAGAGAAGGAAAGAGAGAAGTGAGTGAGAGAAGGAAAGAGAGACGTGAGAGAGAGAAGGAAAGAGAGACGTGAGTGAGAGAAGGAAAGAGAGACGTGAGTGAGAGAAGGAAAGAGAGACGTGAGAGAGAGAAGGAAAGAGAGACGTGGGTGAGAGAAGGAAAGAGAGACGTGAGTGAGAGAAGGAAAGAGAGACGTGAGTGAGAGAAGGAAAGAGAGAGGAAACTATCAAAAATCAAAATCCTGCAGATTTTAAGTATGTGAAATAAAAAATTCTAGAAACAGTAAGTGGGTCAAACTGAAATCTCATTGATTGAGCTGGTTAGGAATTAAAGTTGTACTCAAAAAGAAGAGAGGAAAAGATGGTGATGGGGAGACAGAATCAAATATGTTTATAGATTAAATATTCCTTGATATTCAGAGTCAGATTGCAAAATTAAGTTTTGCACTGCCTGAATATTTTTACATTTAAAGTTGTCCTGATCTTTATTTACCTATAGCAAATAATGGTATATTGATAGCAATTATTATTAATTGGGCTTGCATCAGGCTTTATATCTGGTACAATGCCATTAGAATCTTAAAAGCACTACCCCTGCTAATCTAGATAACATCATTATGTGACAATGAGCAGTTTTTGGATTGGTTTTAAGTTTATCAAACTTTGAGAATACTTTTGCAGTTAATTAACTCTTTCATCTTCTGCTCATTCTCACCAAACTTGTCCTGTTTGACAAAATGACATAACTTGCTACAAAATAAAATCCTGTGCAATTGGAGATGGCAAAGTTTCACTCTCAGATTTGACCACAAGTACAAGAAATAACCATCCCCATGTCTCCCGATGATCCTCTCCTGCCTCCAGGAGAGTGAATTGAGGAAAGCATCTGGTCCGGACTGAGTACCGGGCTGAGTATTAAAAATCTGCGCTGACCAACTTACCAACGTATTCAAGGATATCTTTAACATCTCATTCCGGTAGGATGTGACCTCAATTGTACCAATGCCAAAGAAAAGTATAGTAACCTGCCTAAATGACTACTGATCAATGATGAAGTGTTTTGAAAGGCTGGTATTGAAGCATATCAGGTCATGGATCCCTTCCAATTTCCCTATGGTAGCAACAGGTCTACAGCAGATGCCATGTCATTGGCTCTACACAAAGCTCTGGAAAACTTGGATATTAAAGATGCATTCATCAGGATGCTCTTTATTGATCACAGATCGGCATTTAGCAGTATCATCCCCTCAAAACACATCAGTAAACTCCAAAACCTTGGACTTAATACCCCACAGTGCAATTGGATCTCTGATTTCCTCACCTACAGACCACAATCAGTTAGGATTAGCAAGAACTTTTCCTCCACAATCTCTATCACTATGAGAGCATCGCAGGGCTGCGTTGTTAGTCCCCTGCTCTACTCACTTTACACCTACGATTTTGTGGCTCAGTACAACAGTAATACCATCTACAAATTTGCTGACAATAGCACAAGAGTGAGTTGTATAAAAAGGGGTGATGAGTCACCATACAGGAGGGAGATAAGCTGAAAGGTGCACCAACAATAACCTTGCACTCATTGTCACCAAGTCTAAAGAGCTAATTGTTGACTTCACGAAAGGAAAACCAGATGTGTATGATCCAGTGATCATTGGGGGATCAGAGATGGAGAGGGTGAGCAAATTTAAGTTCCTGAGAGTCACTACCTCAGAGAATCTTTCCTGGAGCCAACACACTAATGGTATCGTGAAGAAAGCATTTCGGTGCCTCTACTTCCTCAGGAGTTTGTGGAGGTTTGTTATGACACCAGAAACCGGGGCAAATTTCTACAGATGAATGATGGAAAGTGTCCTGAGCACAAAATCCTGCAAATGGTAGTGGATGCAGACCAGGACATCGCAGGAAAACCCCTTCCCTCCATCAAGAACATCTAAAGGGAACACTGCCGTTGGAGAGCAGTAAGGATAATCAAGGATCCACGCCACCCAGCACTCGCTCTGTTCTTGCTGCTGCCATCAGGAAAGAGGTACACGTGCCACAAGACTCACACCACCAAGTTCAGGAACAGCTGCTACCCCTCCACCCTCAGACTCCTCAACGGCAAACTCGATCATTTAAGGACACTTACTTTTGCCCATTATTGATTTTTTTCCTCTCTGTATTCACAATCAGTTGTTTACATTTGCTTACATGTGTAAATTGTGTCCAGTCTGGCCCACAGGAAAATGTATCTCAGGTTGTATGTGATGGCATGTAAGTACTCTGACAATGAATCTGGAATCTGAAATTTGAAATTTGATATTGGGTGGCAAGCTAAAAGAGATTTCACATGTGTTAATTATGATGGACTCAAGGATAGTCTACTCTCGATCACTGAATCAGAATAGATTAACATCAGATTAACATGTTACAAAATTTGTTGTTTATGGCATAACTGTACAGATAAAAATATTGCTATAAATGACATAATAAATAAATTATTTAGTGCAAAAAAAAAGAAAGTGTGTCTGCAGATTGTTGTCCATTCAGGAAACAGATGCAAGAGGGAAAGAAACTCTTTTGTTTGTCTTCAGCTCCTGTACCTCCTTTCTGATGGTAGCAGTGTGAAAAGGGCATGGCCTGACTGGTGGGAGTCCTTGAGGATAGAAGCTGCTTTTTAAAATCACCGCCTCTTGTAGATGCCCTCGATGGAGTGAGAACTGATGGCAGTGGTCAAGTTCACAAATCTCTGTAGGGTTATAGGCCCAGAGGACCCCAAAACCCAGCAGCAATATAAATTCACCAAGACAAATGGTTACTTAAACAAAAGTCATTTTTAATTTTCTTTAAACATAAAAACAGGATCAAACTTTAACTTATTATTGTTAACTTAATCCCCTTTTAATGCCATACACAATCCCTGCATCTGCAGATTTTCTTGTTTAACTTTTTTTTGTGACCATTGTTTTCGAGCCAGACCGATGGAGAGAAGAAAAAAGAAAAACAAAAGTGAGAAAAAGGGAGCTCTGTCCAAAAAATGTCTCGATGTGGGTGATGGGACATCTTTATGGTCTATCTTAGATGATGATGTAATCTAACTGCTTTTGCCATGAGGTCTTATATTTATCTCTCTGCCATTTTGACAAGACCATGCTCCAAGCATTTGGCCAAGAATAATATTCTGTTTGAGCTAGCTTTTCCTCCTACTTGCTTACCAATAATTGTTCTAATGCTTATCTCAATCTTTCTCAGCACCGTATTCCACCTACCCTCCAGAAGTCTCCAGGAGGAGTGGAGCTAATCTACAGGACAAGTGTGAGACAGTTTAACTACAATCCTCACTTCAGAACCAAAGACTTTTCAACCTCAGTTTGACCTGCAGGACATAGAAGGCCCTTTTATAGAGAAAAGAATTGCGACAGTAAAAGCGGATATTCTCCGCCCTTACATCACTGAACCTATCTTCATAAATCCTCTGCATGCAGCTCCAAGACACCAAATCCAATCCTTCCTCAGGCTGGTCGCACAGGTGGAGCAGAGCAGCTGGCTAAGGTTGGGCTGATGACGTCATGCTGATGCTGTCAATCCGCGACCCAGGACCCAGTCATTGCAGCAGGAACACCACTTAAGTGCTGGAGGCAGGAGTCCCTCGGCGTGCCGGGCAGAGGAAAGATCAGTGGATGTCTTCCTTACCCATAATCCCGCACGCAGCTGGAACCACTCTTCATTTCCCAGATCAGTTCCAACTGCATGGGAGGATTATGGGTAACGAAGACATCTATTGCTCGCCACATATGTATGCTGTTATGGTGACGGGCAACGCTACAGCACCAGTCGCCCCTCCTCCATTGGCTTCGGAGGACGCAACGAGACACCTCTCTTCATAAAAGCAATGCTGCAGCAGCCTTTTAGACCTTCTCATAAAAAGGTAAGTCCACATTTTCCTCCGTCAATGGAGCCAGCCTCAAAGAGGCACCCCTCCATAAAAACCCCTAAATAAGAGAATTGGTGGTCCAATTCATCATTGAACCTTACAAGAAAATGAGCCTTACCACGTGAAATAAAGGTGCTTTACAATCACCCCTACTGTAATAACAACTAAGGGATCTGATGGGGAAGCAAATTTGCACAATGCACCAATGAAGAAGAAGAAGATTATGTGTGCTAATTCAATAAACATGTCACAGTGTTACATTGCCATTTCTAGTGCAGTGCTCTACTCTCGCTTCCTGTAAAGCTGCCTTCAGCACCTTCTGTTTGACCAGCTGGACAGCAAATGCAAGTCACAATAATTACCTTGCATCATTAACATAAATCAACTTGGAAGGCTCTTCCTCAAACATAAATACCCTATTTAAACTAATTGTTCATGAGAAAATATAATATGTTCTTGAATTAGTGCGCATCCACTTTAATTTCTTCTGCTTATAAAAAAACTTTCAGTTAACATTCCAATTTTTTTTATTTAAAGAGTATCTGATAACATTTAATTACATTAGTTGTGCTGTCTTTTAAACAGTAATTCTTATCACATGGTGAAGCATTCATTAGATGGGATCATGAGTTGAAGCCAGGAATGCAGGGGAATACCAGATTTGTTTTTAAATGCCCTAATTTCTGCTGTGGTGTTTTGGAGAACTGTACTTGGTGGATCAGGAAGCAAAACAGAGGAATTCATAATTTATTTTCCAGTGATTTCTTTCACCCTGTGCCCTGTTATTCAGAGCAAAGATGGGCTTTGATCAACCTCACTTTCCATCTCTCTACCCCCCACATTCAACAGAACATCATCCATAATTTATACCTTGTTCAACAAGATGCCACTAACAAACACATTTC
This sequence comes from Narcine bancroftii, assembly GCF_036971445.1. NCBI lineage: Eukaryota > Metazoa > Chordata > Chondrichthyes > Torpediniformes > Narcinidae > Narcine > Narcine bancroftii. The sequence continues at coordinate 299,446,565 of NC_091470.1, read as the reverse complement.
ACTCTCCATTACATTTAGCATCATGAAGGGACCTTTTCCTCTGGTTCACTTTCCATCTCCTCCAGTACTGAGACCCAACCTCATGTTATTTCTTGTGCAAATGCAGGCGTTTTAAAACGTGCCTTTCCATTTCGTCCCTTTCGATGATCCATGGACAAAAACACTCCTTCCAAGTGAAGCAGCAATTCAGTTCCACTTGTTTCAATTTACTGTACTACATTCAATGCTGCAGTGTGGCCTTTTCTATTCTCCAGTAATTAAATATGGAGGGGTGACTGCTTGGCAGTACACATTCATTCACTCTGTAGGGATACACACAAAATGCTGGAGGAAATATGCGAGTCAGACAGAATCTATGTTCAAAGAAAGTTCAGATTTATTGTCAGAATGTGTACATTGCATCGCTTACAATATTGTGGGCCAGACAGAATTACTACTTATTGGTCATTAATAAAAAGCTGTACCCAAGAAAAGACATATATGCAAAAGAGAGGAATGTAAACAAGAAGGAAGTGCAAATGGTGCAATAAAGAAAATAAATATTCAACAATAAATAATGTGTAAAGTAAGAGTCCCTAAGTGAGTCTCTGATTGAGTTTTGTTGTTTATGAGTCTGATGGCGGAAGGGTGACAATTGTTCCTGAACCTGGTGGTATAAGTCTTGTGGCACCTATACCTCTTTCCTGATGCCAGCAGTGAGAACAGAGCATATTGTGGGTGGTGGAGATCTTTGATGATTACTGCTCTCTGACGGCAGTGTTCCGTGTAGTTTTTCTCGATGGTGGGGAGGGTTTTGTCTGTGATGTACTGGGCTATCTCCATTACTGTTTGCAGGGCTTTCCTTTTAGAGGTATCTTGGCTCCTATACCAGGCCGTGATTCAGCCGGTCAGCAAACTTTCCACTGCACATCGGCAGACGTTTGCCGAGGTTTTCAATGAAATGCCAAACCTTCGCAAACTCCTGAGAAAATAGAGGCACTAATGTGATTTCTTCATGTGTTGGGTCCAGGAAAGGTCCTTTGAAATAGTGACTCCCAAGAATTTAAATTTGCTCACTCTCTTCACCTCTGAACCCCAATGATCGCTGGATTGTTGACTTCTATTTTTCCTCTCCCGAAGCCCATAATCCCCCCCTTGTTGTTAGTACACAATTCAGCCATATTTTTAAATCTCCCTCCAGTATGCTGACTCATCGCTCCACTTCATAGAACCCACTATTGTATATACTATAGTCAATGGTTTGGGACAAAATCCTTCATCAGGAAAGCAAGAAACCAACAAAGCCCAAATAAAAGGGGGTAAGGTGGTGGGTGGGAGGGGAGAAGCATGCGTTGTTGGGTGATAGGTGACTACCAGTGGGAGGGGGAAGAAATAGGAAAATGTAAAAATCCAGGAGGTGATAGGAGGAAAACCATGGCCTGCGGAGTTCCTCTAGCATTATGTGTGATGCTCCAATTTCCAGCATCTGTATTCTCTCTCTTCACTCTGTAGTGAAGCCCAGACTAAAATCAAGAAACCCCATCTCATACTACAACATTGGAACAGGCCATTTGGCCCATGTGTCTGTGCCTAAGTTAAACCAACACTCTGACTTTTTGCACATAATATGTCCCTCTAATCCCTGTGAAATATTTTTAATACTATTATGATAGCATTTTTAATATTCTTGGTTTACATTTTGATTTAACCTGACATATTGAGCACTTTCTCATTGCAGGACTCCAGCGAAGAGGAAGTGGGAAAATGGATATCCACCATTAACAATACACCTCATTGATCTATAGAATACACAAGTTATTAAGGGTGTCTGAATTAAGTGTAAGTGCATAATGTTCTTGCAATTCCAGGCAGCCTGGTGGAAGGAAAACCTGTCAGGAAAAATACATATAAATCAACATGATTCACCGACTCTCCCTCTCTGCTGGTATTATTGTTTAATAGAAAACAGGTGGGAAAAAAAATCTGTTATAGAGGTTCCAGCTAAGAGAGGGAGAAGCAGATCCATATATATTGTGTCCACCATTGTTATCAATCACAGCATGAGCTCAACTATATTTTACCTTTAACACCACCATTTCAAAGGTCTTCTATCTTCATATTCCTTTTATGTGTGCTGTGCTAATGCTAAAGGTATATGTTTGTTCTTTAACTGAACACTGATAAGATAGGCTTCTGTGGACCTTTGGTGACATTTTGACCCCAGTTCACAACTTCATTTTGTACCTTTACAGCTTTGTGATAGTAGGATGTTCCCTCCATTTGAAAATGGCCCTAACTATTTGCATTCTTTCTTTTTAAAGATGGATAGCAAAATAAACTAACAAATGCTCACTTGTTTCAACTTACTCTGTGATTGTGGGATTGCAAAGAACTGAGAGCAAGAGCCAGGCTGTGGCATTACTAAAAGGCACCTGAACTGAAGTCTGTGCTAACAATCCACAATCCTTGATGAAACTGGCAGAAAAGGGATTTTTACAATAGATTCAGTAAAGTTCTGGCAAGGCTTCAAGGAAATTCATGTCCATATCTGCTATTAATATTTTTGGGCCTGAAGTTCCTGCATTGGGACAAAAAGGTGCGAAGAAGGATCTCAAAATTGTGGAGGGTGAAACAAGGGGGTGGAGGAATGAAATCAGGGATGCAAGCAAGATGGTTTGGCATTCCATTTTAAACAAAGTGCATGCAAATTTTCAGTCAATATATTTACCTTCCAAAATGATTTCATCCTATCCCAGCAAGGTTTCCAGTTCTAGCCTCAATCTCGCCTATAACTTTAGTAATTAACCCATTTTCAGTGAAAGATTCCATTACTAAATTCAGCTAAGACCTCTTTAAATGCAAGGCATTTTTAAAGTTGGACTTGAAACACTCCATGATTGTTCTGATATATTTTAACTTTTAAAGCCAGAGAATTTTAAAGCAGGAAGAAAAAAAAATCAGCAAACAGTGGTTATTCACAAATCACTGAGCATGCAGAAAGCACAAAATCTTGCCATTGGCCCTACCTCTTGCTAGAAAAGCAAGTATTCAAAGTTCAAAGTTCAGATTTATTGTCAGAGTACATACATGACATCACATACAACCTGGAGATTCTTTTTCAGGGCCAGGCAGAATTTCTACTTAACTGTAGTGCAAAAAAAAAACAAATTGAAGAAAAAATACATACAGTGTACAAAAGAGAGAAATGTAAACAAGAAGGAAGTGCAAACAAACTGTAATACAGAAATAAATATTCAATAATAAATAATGTGCAAAGTAAGAGACCTTAAATGAGTCTCTGATTGAGTTTGTTGTTTGGGTGTCTGACGGTGGAGGGGTAGCAACTGTTCCTGAGCCTGATGGTATGCGTCTTGTGTACATCATTTTTCTGATGACAGCAGCTAAAACAGAGCATGTCCTGGGTGGTGTGGATCCTTGATGATCTCTGCTGCTCTTCTATGGCAGCGTTCCAGGTAGATTTTCTCAATGGTCAAGAGAGATTTGCCTGTGATATACTGGGCTGTGTCCACTACCTTTCCAAGGGCTTTCTGCTCAGAGGTTTTGGTGCCCCCGAACCAGATTGAAATGTAGCTGGTCAGCACACTTTCTACTACACAACAGTGGAAGTTTGTAAAGATTTTCAAAATCATACCAAACCTCTGTAAACTCCTGAGAAATTAAAGGCGCTGACATGCTTTCTTTATGATGATATTCGTGTGTTAGGTTCAGGAAAAGTCCTCCCAGAAAATTAAATTTGCTCGCCACTCCACCTCTGAGCACCCAATGGTCACTGGACCATTCAGCTTTGGTTTTCCATTAATAAGAGGCATTGTTTATTCATTTGTTACAACTTTTAATGACTTGTAAATTCGATTTCCCAATTTTCACTTAACGACCACATCAAACAATTTTCCACCATTCATACAACAATGATTCTTCATAACCAAAATGAAACACCCCATATTTACAGGCATTGAAATCAGCAGCTATTTTATTTTTCAATTCCATCATCATATCAATATTTTTTGCAGCCTTCCTTTGAAAGAATTTACTCTGCTTCTTATCTGAATATTATTTGCAAATTTTTGTACCACTTTCTCTCACTCTGCATCCAAATTATCTCACTGCACCAACAACATATAGTGGTTTCAGAAAGGAATACCATAGAAAATCACATACCTATTACCCTTTATACCCAAACAAAAATTCTAGCTATTTACCCTCACGCTTTCTGAAGAAAATGCCAAGTGAAGAGTTGAAATGTGGTGGGGAAGAGGGAGAGGGAAGGACTAATTATGTTGCACTTTGAATCAAATGAAATCAGGCATGGGAATGTTAGTTACTTGGTCGAAGAAGAGCCAAATTTAAATGGAGATGCAGTGGTAACTGTAGGTCTGACCAAAGAATACAATATACACCCATCAGCAAATATAGTGGCGTACAATTGGGAGCCTAATTATATTCCTTTTGAATAAAAATATTATGATATCTGGAAACCTGTCAGGAGCGGGATTTCCATTTAACAGCTAAGAAGAATATTTTGGACTGCGCTGTTCTAGCCATCTCCTCTGATCAAATCTCACCACTCTTTTATATATATATATATATATATATATATATATATAAATATATATATTGTTGGGAATGGTTCCATTAGTCCCCACAAAGTTTGACTCTCTCCTTCCCATAACAATATTATCCTCACCTATGAAATGGGAAACATTTCTCTTTTCTTAACATTTAATTTCCTCCATTTTGTTTTATTATTTATTATCCAAACCTGAAAATGAATTGCATTATGATCACTATTCCTGAGATAGTTAAACTATACTTGTCCTACTTTGGGACAACTACTTGATAGTCTCTAATGTTGTCTAATGTTCTGAGAGTTGGTGCTCAAATACTCTCAGCTTTGAACATTTCCTGCAGATGTGTTTGTCCCAATTAACATCTGCTATTTGCAACTCCCTCATCCTGCAGGAACCTTACGTCAATATCCTTTCCTGTGTTTCCATTCTTACTGTAGATATTTATTAAGATTTGCTTGAATTTATATTCTCAACTACCAAAACCAGTAGTTCTCTTCCTTTCTTTTTCCACTCACGTACCACCTTAAGTAATCCCTTACTAACCACGAAGCACCTATGCCATAGATGCTCCGTGGCTATTAAGAGATTACTCAAGGTGGTATATGTGGAAACAAATGTTAAGAACCACTGCCCTATCCCATCAGCAGGACAGACCCACAAGTAAGTCAATGCAATGGATACAAGCAGGTGAAAATCATTAGGAATCCTGCACACTCCAGATCCCACAATGTGTTATGTACAAGAAGACCTCCTCTTGGTTATCCTTCAGGTAATTCATCAGTAATCCTCCCTATGGAACAACACTTGTAAGAAGCACTGAAAGTAGCAAGGGCACAGAATGTAGTCTACTGGGAAATTTCAATTTCCATCACCAGAGCGGATTGGTAGAACTGTCAGTAATCAACTTCTAGAGAAAAAGGCTCCCCTTCACAACAAGGACACTGTCCATCATCTTGAATGGCATTACAATGTGCTAAATAGAATATATTTAGAACAGATCTGGCTGTTTAAAACTGAGCATCCAGGAGGCACTGAGGACTAGACATAGATCAGATAAATATAACAACACAATTGAAAACCTTATGGCAGAGGCAGAGATATAATTGGAATTGGACCAAGGGATCAAGTCTAGCTTAAGGAGGAGCCCAGAAGGCCATGTCAGGAATAGAATCAGGTTTATCTACAAATGAGGTGCCAACCCGGTGACTATGCAATGCAGGAAAATAAGCATTCTAGGCAGCAAAAGCAGGATCCAAGAATCAAAGCCAACAGATCAGATCAAAGGTTGTAGACCTATCACATTAAATCATGAATGATGGTGGACAATTAAAATGTCAACAGTAGGAAACTCCAAAAGCATATCCATCTTCAATATTAGTGGGTCCAGCATGTGACCAGCATGAAGCATTCAGAACTAGGTGCAGCTGAAGGTGTGGAGTGGATGATCCATCTCAACTTTCTCTTGAGATTCACACCTATTCAGTCATTCTGATGTAGGGCAACAGATGAGAATAATAAATAGAGCATGGTCAATCGAACTGGACAACAATTTTTTTTCACAGTGGAATAATAACAATATAATGGAAAATTACTTTGAGTATCCTATTCACAAGAGCAGGACAAATACAAATTAGGTCAACACCACCCAGTCTACTCTTGATCATCAGTCATTGACAACATTATGAAGCTGATCTTTCTTGCCAAAATGCACTCACTGATGCCCAGGTTAAGTTTTTTTTCAGGACCACATGGCTATAAATCTTATCACAATCTTGCTCCAAAGCTGAATCAAAGAGATGAATTCCAGAGATGAAGTGCGATATAAATCTGAACTCAATGGGCATCAAAGAAACCACAATTCAATGGTTGGATTTACATCATCTATCAACAGGACATATCAGGAATGGGATATTTTTCATTGGTTTGGATGAGTGTAGATCCAGCACAGTCAAGAAAGTCAACGTCATCCAAGACTTGCTATTCACTTGCTATTCCCTAACTATTCACTCCCTCTATAATCAGGGCAGAGTGGCTGTGGTTTGTTTAAAATTTACAGAATGCATTGTTTCTGGAAAAACATCTCCGAAACCCACAATTATTGTCATTAAGTAGGACAAGGTCTTCAGATACATGGTGACACTACCACTTGCAATTCCTCTTACAGATACTCACCTTATTGACTTTGATAATAGTTTTCTCCCCTTTTATTTTTCATATTTGTTCCATTGGAGTTCTATGTGAGCAGTAGATCAAATGTAGTCTTGTTTTAATATCTTATCTTAATGGGAGACCTGGGAGAGTGGAGCACACCTTCAGTGCTGCACTCAAATGTCAACCTTTGTTTCTGTGCTCAAGTCTTTTCAGCCCTCTGTTATCTCTTAAGATGTGCTTTGTTCTAGAGTGGAGATAATCAGTGATTCAAACCCATTGTGATCTTTGGCTCACATTTTATAGTGCAATGTGTATTGTCACAGAGCATTGCATCGGAATCTAGAGGGAGTGAAAAATGGTTGGTGATGATGCATTAATAGGGTCTGACCTCAATCCAAGACCTCAACGGTGGGACAGGTAGATGAAGTTACTTCGAACTCAACAGCTGTTGAAGGCAGATGAAGGCTGCAACAAATCCATCGTCTCCAACTGTTGTGGTTTCCATGCCTTTGGAATTGGATGGTTGATTTGTGAAGTATTGTGTGTTTCTTGGAGTACAGCATTAAGAACACATTAACTAAATAAATGCACAGGCATATTTGCTCTGTGTAAAATGGAATGTAGTCCATCATCCTCGACTCAAGGGAGAGCCACAACGATGACAAAGAGGATTTGAAATTCAACCATAAAGGCCCCAATTTTATTGAGTGGCCTCCTTAGCTTTCGAATTGGTGGAGTAGAAATGCATGCTAACTATAAAGCTAAATGCAATTTGCCAGAGGAATTCAACGGGTCAAACATCATCAGTGGGAGAAAACAAATGTTCGACACTTTGAGCTGGAATCCTTTATTGAGACTAGTTAACTGTAGTAGCGAAATGTAGTAGAGAATCCAATGTAAAGAGGGCTGGGAGGGAGGGGTGGGATATGGTTCTCATGTGGGATTGATGAACCAGGTAGAGGTGAAAAATGACAAAGGTAGTAGATTGGTAGATGCCAGAGAAAGGAAGAGAGAGAAAAGGAAACCAAGGGGACAGGCAGAGGTAGATGGGTTATATAAGGTGGAGAGGGTAATTATTTGGGAGTGCTGGAATCTGAGGAAAGTCAAGTAAAACCTGACAAAGCAGCATTCTCCGGTCCTCGGTGCTAAACATGCAGACACACAACTAGACAAATGTGCAGACAAACAATACATATGCAGGATGTATACATATATACAAATAAATAAATAAATATTATTTTGTGAATATGAGAGTCTCGAACGATTAGTATCAGCAGTTTCTTTGGTCGTTTAGAATTCTCCTTGTCTGTGAGTAGAAGCTTTTCTTCATCCTGGTGCTGTAGGCTCTGATACTCCTGTATCTCTTTCCCAATAGGAGCAGCTGAAAGCTCAGTGTGCAGGGTGAAAGGAGTCGAGTCCACAATGATCTTATGTGCCCTTTCAGACCACAATCCAGGTAGATCACATCAATGGGGAGGAGGGAGACTCCAGTGATCCTCTCTGCCACTCTTAAGGTCCTACGGATTGACCTCCAATCCATTTCTCTACAGCAACTGTACCACACTGTGATCCAGCCGACCAGCTCAATAGAGCTTCTCTAGAAGGATGACATAATGGTGGCCAGTAGTTTTGTCTGCTTCAGTCTTCTCAGAAATTGCAGAAAATAAGAATGAATTATTTCCCTCTTCTGTATCCTTTCTGCTTTTCCCCTTCCCCCTATTTTTTTCATTCTCTTTCCAACCTATCCCCACCTCTTTCTCATCCCCTCTCCTCTTTGGTTCCATACCCCTCCATCCCCATCTCCCCACTGGATTCCTCCCCACGCACCCCCCCCAACTCCCCTTCAGTTCCACCTGACCTCTCTTTATACAGTACCACCATTCTCACCTCTTATAAGCTTCCAGCAATGCAGCCTTTGGGTGCTAATCAGCCACTCCACCCTGTTTGACTCGTCTTCCTCCACCTGATCCCTTTGTTTTTCTTGCTTCTCTTTCCCTTTCTCTGGCATCAGCCTCTGTCCATAATGTTTCACCTCTACCAGGTTATCAATCCCACATAAGGGCCCATGTCCCACCCCACTCACCCTAACCTCTTTACATTGGTTTCTCTACTACATATAACCTGTCTCGATAAAGTGTTTTAGCTTGAAAAGTCGACCATTCTTTGTCTACCTCTGATGCTGCTTTACCCATTGCATTTCTCCAACAAATTGTGTACTGCTTTAGATTCTGGCATCTGCAATTTCTTTAGTTTTGTGTGGGAGAACTCCATCTTGTCTGCCACAAAGATCTGGGCAATAATACTCGTGACCAAAGAAATTGAACTATCAGAACATAGGAATATTTGGCAGCTGATTATTTGTATAGCTGGAGTGTTTTTTTTCAAGAATAAACTTTATTCACAATAAAGCTATATACAAAGGAAAACTGTGCAATCCCTAGCACCCTTAGTGTCATATTGATATGTATATATATATATATATATTCCTTTTATATAAATCCTCTTAGCACCATTGCCACTAATGTGAACCCTTGTAGTTACTCGCCCCTTTGTTTTTTGAGGTGCTTCTCCTCAAGGACCTGAGACTATGGTACTTCCACACAAAGGCTGTACCAAGCTTCAGTGTGTCCCCCGAAATGTACTTGAAAATAACTGGATGAATGCTTGGAGTTCAGAGGAAAGGTGGATGGAGTAATTTCTCGTTTCTGGTGTTTACTGCCAACGATTTGTTTGTTTGAATTTGCTTCACCATTGGCAAGCTGTTTGTCCTTGTTTTCCAAACAAAGTTCAGAAAACCACAAAAGCTGCAAATGCTGGAATTTGGAATGCATAAAGAATTCTTCTAGTCTTGATTAAAAAGTCCAGACACAAAACGTTGACTGATAATCTTTACCTATGGATGCTGTCTGGCCTGCAGAGTTGCTCTGACAATTCTTTGCCTGCTCAAAGTTCAAGGAACATTCAGTTGATTAAAATGGAAATGCACTATTTTCATGTGTAGTCCACCTGCTTTGGAGCAGCACATTATCTGTTCTCTGGGGACATATCAGGTTGCTATAAAATAGATCTTAATCTCTGATTCCAGCATCTGCTGCCTCTAGCGTGTCCATAATTAGTGTTAAAACGGAATTTTTTACTGCATGGCAATATGAAGGAAATTACATTGTATGAAATCATTCTGTAAACTCATAGTTTGATTTAATAAAAGCTAGTCTATTCAGAGTAAGATTGGTCTAACCAAATCTCATTAAAAAAATGTTAATTTATCAGAACTATAATTTAAAAGAGAAGTTGCAAGGAATGCTTGTGTACAGACTATGATGTCTCTTCACTTCTTTCCATGGGTATTAAATTTTACTCTGTGTGCGAATAACATGGACAAAAGCTGGGTGCAAAGCAAGGTGGGAAACTGTGGGCATAGGAGAAACCTGATCTACATTTAACCAGAGGTTTTTTTTAATAAATGCACAGATCCCATGGGTGGGTAAGGTGGGGGGGTTGGAGTGAAGATCAAAAGGCCATAATGTAAACCATAAGTTTTACACATTTGTAAGTGTGAATGCCTTCGCCCAGATTTCTTGGCAGAACACGTCAATGGCAGGATATGATCACAGAATCATATAATTTCTTGGATGTAGAAGAAAGCCATTCAGATCATACTGTCTCCTAGTTGAATGGTCTATTCAATTCCATTACCGATTATTTCCTCAGAACCCTGTAAATTAGTCTCCCTCAAGTGCCAAGCCTAACCCATTTAGAAAACAGGTTGATTTTGTTTTCATCGCTCTAACAGAGAGTTAACTACTCAAAGTAAAATGAAAGTTTTCTTACATCTGCCTTGTATCTTTGGCAGAAAATTTTAAGGCTGCGATCATTGATCTTTGAATTGATTTCATACACCTCAATCAATTCTCTTCCAGCTTCTTTGCTTCAAGAAGAATAAACCCAGATGCTCCATTCTAACCATCGTACTTCATTTCTGGGATCATTTAGCTTCATCTCTAGGATTTTTATGTTATGATGATGATCTGTTTATTGTCATACACAAAGTACATATGCACCAAATTCTTACTTGCTCCAGCCAAACAGGTACTTGTGAAAAAAAAGCTTTATTAGTCAACAAACTAGATTAAATTCAAAAAGAGGGAATTCATTGTAATCCTCATTCAAAAAAAATGATTTGTAGTAGAGACAGTGGGTTTATAGTTAACTTCTCTCTGGCTAGCTGTTGCTCCTCAGACACTCCTCAGACACACTTGGAGAAAAATAACTATTTTGACAATGGAAGACCCTTCTTGTGGGATATGCCTGTAGCCACTTTCTGGTGTATCTGAGTCAGATTGCCATCCACATGCCAGAATATATTTATGAAGAATCAATAGCTTAAAGAAAAGATCAAAAGAATAATTAGTAAACACTGTAGATCGAGGGTTGTCAATAAAAATCAAAGTGAGGCAGACCCCAGATCAAAATACAAAACCCAGAACTTGATTAATTACTTTAGACTCCATCTATTTTTCAGAATTTTCATTGTGTTTGGGCTTCCTTTTGCTATAATTAAGTAACTATTGAAGAAAAGGTTTTCACAAAGTCTCTGGGGCAGCACAATTGTTGCTGCGTTTCTCCAAAGTGCAAGAATGTAAATCAACCAACAGTATGTAAGGAAGTGTGCCATGGTTCCATCATTCATCAGGCGTGCTGTGAAGGACTTCAGAGAGGAGTGTGTGTGTGTGTGTGTGTGTGTGTGTGTGTGTGTGTGTGTGTGTGTGTGTGTGTGTGTGTGTGTGTGTGTGTGTGTGTGTGTGTGTGTGTGTGTGTGTGTGTGCGCGTGCCCATGCACAAGCTCTGAGGATCCAAATACCCAGCCAAATATTTCTGACACAAAATTTGCACTTTCCCGTCATCATTTCCTCCAAATTAGCTTCCAACAATTTTCTCAGAAAAGGCCTCGCTTTCCTCTTCACAGCACTTCCTCCCACTCACATTCCAGGAATTGGCAGACCTGAGATCACATGAAGCTATGGTAAGAGAGTGGTAAACACAGCTCAGATCACTTTGAAAACCAATCCTCCTTTGTTGACTCCATCTCTACCTTCTGCTGCCATGTTAAAGGACTTATCCCACTGTTGTTTTACTTCATCTCCCTCCCCTTCCATCAGGCAACAGACAAATATGATTGAACACAGACATCTCCAGATCCAAGGACAGTTTTGTTCTGACTATTATCAGACTCTTGAATAGATCTCACACTGGCAAAAGTTAATGCCCTTGAACTGTCTTTTATAATTGTTCCCTTCACTGTTTTGATATTTTGTTCCTTATCCTACACTATTTGATTACTGTTATGTTACCCCTTATTCTCTTGTCTTACTTATTAGTTATTATTGCATTACCTGTTGTATGAGTTGGAGTGCCTGGATAGCCCACAAAAAAAACTTTTTACTGTGTTTTGGTACATGCAACAATAAACAATTCAATTCAATTCAGTCTAGAGACAAGTGCACTTGAAATAACATTCACTTATATCACTGGTTCTCAACCTTTTTCTTTCCATTCACATCCCACTTTAAATATTCCCTATGCCATAGCTGCTCTGTGATTAGTAACGGATTGCTTAAGGTGGCATGTGGGTGGAAAGGGAAGGTTGAGAATCACTGCTCTAGACCCAATTGTTACTGAAATATTTTGCTTGAGAAAAATTGTCATTGGTCCATTTCCTTTGGAGTTATGAAACCATGCACATAATGAGTCAATTAGGTACAATTAAAACAGTGGTTTTCAAACTTTTTCTTTCCACCCACATACCACCTTAAGTGATCCCATACAAATCATGGTGCACCTATGGCACAGGGGATACTTAGTGTGGTACGTGAGTGGAAAGAAAAAGGTTGAGAACCAATGACTTACATCATTCTTTTCATTTGTGAAAGGCTCACAGAAGCAAAATAATCAATGCTGAGTATAAAGAAGCCGTTATTATACAGATAACCAAAGTATTATTTCAGAATATGGTTTTACAAAGGTGAGAAATATCAAAAATGGAATGTCTCAGGGGCACAGTTCTGAAATAAGGGCCTGAGAAAGTTAAAGATATTGTTGAGGAGGAGAGATGAAGTTTATTGGCCTGGAAATTGAGGTCACACAACATAAAATGACCCACCTCCTCCGAAAATTTGAGAGGCACCTCCTTCTACAATGAAATGTGAACTGGAGCATGTTAACCTCCTGAAAACATATAGAATACGTTAAATTCAACTTCCAAAGAACATTCCATTTGGATCCTGTATTATATTTTTAAAATATAGTTGCATTTAAAGTGAAATAATGCCTCATGACTTGTAATTCGACTTTAAATGCAAGGAAGAAGGTGCATTTAACAGTATTCATCAGGTTGTATGAACATTTTTCAAACTGCTTGCAAAGGTTCCATGGCATCAAATCTTTAACTCAGAACTTGCATGCATGCGATAAATAGAAGCAAACTTCATAATATAGAAGTGCTGACAGTAAACAAATCTTTGGTTACTAGCAAAGAAGGAATATCATTATTTTCATTTACATGTACTATGGGAGACATTATTCACTCCATCCCTGTTCTAACTGTTTAAAACAAACAGAGGAAGGGCTGAAGATTTGAAATGCAACAACTTTGTGGGGCTAGCACACACCTGTTGGAATCTTTACGACTCCAGGGAGGAGATTGTGCGAATGGTTATTCAATGCTAATCTTGTGTTTGCCAGGACAGGGGGTCATAAATTAAAGGTAGGCAAGTGTAATGGTTATAAAGCAATGACAATGCTGAGACGTTACATTGGTTATGGTAAATGTTCAGCCTCCAAGAACAAAGTTAAGAGGTATGGAGGAATTCCCATAAACTACAGAATAAAAAATGTTTCATTTAACTAAAACGTAAAGCTTCCACAAAATTTCTCTTCAATAAATAACCCAGAAATGAAGTCCATTGATGAACATAGGTGATGGATAAAAATGTTCACATTCAGACTAAAATAGAAATTGAACCTAAGACATAAGAGTTAAAACTTTGCTTGAATTAATTTGCACATAATCAAATTCACATTGACCTTGCCCAGAAGTACTCTCATCCTAAAGAAGAAAGACAAAAGAATCTTCTGTGACAAATAAAATCTTGGAAGACAATCATATCTTTCTTTTCTTTGAATCTATGCATTGTTGCTTTTAAGGCCTGTTTCATCAAAATGGTAAGGAAATTATTGAAAATATTGTGAGAAAATTGGATTTAAACTTTGCTTGGATACTAATCAAAAGATACTCAGTATAGCTTTGTATGTGGACATCTAACAAAGTGTAGTGATGAGGGCTGTAATGCTGATGATGTTAACGTCAGCCTTCAGTAAGTCCTTTAAGGAGTTTCCACATAGGAACCTTTTTCTTTCCACTCACATCCCACTTTAAGTAATCCCTATGCCATTGGTGCTCAGTGATTAGTAAGGGATGGCTTGTGGGTTGTGAGTGGGAAGGGAGGGTTGAGAATCACAATGGGCCAATTGTTACTGAAATATTTTGTTGAGAATAATTGTCATTGGCCCATTTCTTTGGAGTTATGAAACTGTCCACAGAACAATTCAATTACATATGATTAAAACAGTGGCTTTCAAACTTTTTCCATCCACCCACATACCATCTTAACCAATCCCTTGCTAATCACAAAGCACCGATGGCATAGAGAATACTTAAAGTGGTATGTGAGTGGAAAGAAAAAGGTTGAGAACCACTGGGTTAGAACCAATGGAATCCAAGGTTGCTCCTGGATTCCATGGGCTCCATGTCCAAATTATGGCTTCATAATAGGAGATGGAGGATGATGGTGGAAGAAGAAAAACTGCTGGAGGGACTCAGCAGATCAGGCAGCATCTGTAATGGCAGAGGGATTGTCAACAGTTCAGATGAAGACCTTGCATCAGGAGTAATAGCATCAGGAGATGATAGAAAGAAGCCTGTAACCAGTAGTGCAACCACAGGGATCAGTGCTGGGAACCCTTCTCTTTGTTTTTCCATTAAAGTCTTGAGTGTAAATCTAGGAAGTATGACTTTACATATTAAATAAAAATTGTCAGAGATTAGATCTTAGGTTACAGGACAATTGTGATTAGTTGATGAGAAGGGAAGGGCAATCCTGAAACTATATTATGACACATTTTGGAAGGTCTATCAAGGGTAGGAATTATAATGAATGGTGATGCCTGAGACAGTATTAAGGAACAGAAGGACCTTCATGCACAAGTGCAAGGATCTTAAAGATGTTACCATAGGTAGATCAGCTGGCAACCACCAAATATGGGAGATGTCTTCATTACCCAGGGCAAGGATGTTATGGTAAACTTTATAATAAATGGGTTATGCCACAATTTGAGAACTGTGCATAGTTTTGGTCAAAATACTAGAGAGGTCAAAAGTCTGGAGAGGGTGCAGAGCAGATTCACCTCGATGTTGCCTGGAATGGATCAGTTCAGTTTTGAGGAAAGACAACCGAGGCTGGGTTAGAATCTTGATTTAAAGCGGGGGGCTGATAGAGGACCGGCTGAGATATACAAAACCAAGAATTGAATTAATTTGAATTATTTATTGTTACTTGGATCGAGACAATGAAAAGCTTTGTTCTATGTTCTACAGAGGAAGCTCGCAAAAGAACACTGCACCAGTACTAATTTGGGACAACAGAAAATGTTCACAGAGATCGTAGGTTAATCATTACAAAGTAGCATTAACATTAATTCAACAGGCATATCAAATTTAACATTTAAAATGAAAAATAGCATCAGCTTCCCGATGGGAATGATGAGAGGATGGATAGTTGGAACCTAACCTAACCCAAACCCTAACCTAACTTATTAAAATCAGAGGGGCATAGATTTTTGATAAGTGGCACAAGGATTAGAGATGTTCAATGGAAGACATAATTTGACAAAGTGTTTGGAAGCTGAAGACAAAGACTCCCATAACAAAGTATTAAAATGAGCACTTTAATTGCCAAGGCATCTATGTTAATGGTCTAAGTACTGGTAAATTAATGATTGATAAGTCCACAGTCATGATTAGTTGGCATGGTGGGAAGATCAATACATCTTTCTGTGCTGTATGAAATGAACTGGCTGTGGCTGGCAGTTCCAAACAGAGCCAACAGCTGGTGTTGCATTAGACATGTTGTGCTGCTGGGTTTTCGATGCCAGGAATCAGTGTCACTGATTTCCATTCATTTAGATGGAGATTCCTGGCCCAGAGACTTGGAGCAAAAAGCTGTGCTATTTTTACACTTTTAAAATATTTTTAATGAATGCTTTGTGTTTTACCTATATATTTTCAAATCCCTTTTCTAAATATTTAAAGCAATTTTTGTTTATATGTATCTCTGGAACACATCTGCCACATTTAGAGGCATTGAAATAAGCAAGACTTAAAAGGGTACAGACCTGAGGCAGGAAAATGGGATTGGAGGAGCTGGGCTAAATAGTTGGAATGGACATGATAGGCAAAAGGGCCATTTTCTGTGCTGTGTAAATCTATGACTTTATGAATTTGAAACTGGCATAAAGGTGCATCTAAGAAATGGAAAAATAAAATCCAGCCAATTTGAAGTTTTGCACTCAGCCTTGTCTCCTTCAAAAATGGTGAAGCAGTTCTGGAACAGTGGCTTGGTAATACATCACTGACCTGAAGCTCACCTGCCACTGAGGTCTAGTTCTATCTCAGTAGATGCTTCCCAGAGTATCAGCCTAGCAGGATGGCCATATCCGGCCAAGGTAAATGCAGGCAGGAGCTATTAGTAGTGAATCCAGGCAATATGCCTAAACTGGCTCTGTTTGGTCCATTGATACAGCTGAAATGTTTTTTTATAATGAGAAGTCTATTAGTCTGCTAACAGTGGGGAAGAACTGTCCATGAACTTGATGATGTGTTTCCAAACTAATTCACCTTCTGCTCGATGGAAGGGGCAGAAAGTGTGACAAAGGCGGGATGGGTTGCTTTCCTCTTCATTTGGTGCATCTGGACCAAATTCCAGAGTTCTGAATATATCTGACATTTTAACATTATGTATCTCCCTGCTGGATCTATTATTTCCTCCTCGATTTTGATTGGTACATTTTTATTGATTAATATAGCTACACCTCTGGCTTTTGAGTTATATGATGCTGCCGTTACGTGCCCTACCCAGTCTCTCCTTAATATCTTGTGTTCCACTTCGGTTAGATGCGTTTCCTGCACGAATGCTATATCTATTTTTTTCTTTTTTCAGTAAATTTAATAGCCTCTTCCTTTTGATTTGGTTATGTATTCCATTAATATTTATAATCATATAGTTCAACATGGCCACTTCATACTTTGTTTCCAATTCATTTCCGCTTCCTCCCCACCACCTTCCCCCTTTTCCCCATTTCCATTTCTCAGATTTCTTTTTTTGAACGCACTGTATGACAACACTTCTAAAACATAAAATATTTCAACTATTCCCACATCTAAAATTCCCTTAACCCCAAGTGTGTCCCCCCTCTCTGAGTCACCCCTTGTCCCTTGCTGGGCAACCACAACTCCCCTCTCCATTCGGACTATGAACCCATTCGCATGTGTCAACTGATTTCGCAGTGACTGTTATTCTCTCCCACCCAACCCCCTCCAGAAAAGACTTTTATCTTCACATTACAGCAAAGCTCCCCCTCTTTTCTTTTATTTTTCTTTTTTGTTTTTTATTTATTATTTTTATTTTTTAACCCCTCCTCTTTTTTCCCCCTTCTCCCTTACTTCCCTTTTCTTCCCTCCTTTAGTTCTTACTTATACATTATTTTTACTTCTTTATATGTAGTTTGTCGTCGTTCTTTGTTCTTGTTACATCTCTTCATCTCTCTTTCTGTCTTGTAGGTGTTCTGCAAATTCTCGTGCTTTCTCGGATCCGAGAACAGTTTGTTTTGCTACCCCGGGATAACTATTTTAAGTACCGCTGGATATTTTAACATAAATTTATAGCCTTTCTTCCATAGGATCGATTTTGCTGCATTAAACTCCTTCCGCTTCTTCAGGAGCTCAAAATTTATGTCTGGGTAGAAAAAAAAATATTGACCTTTGTATTCCAGTGGTTTTTTTTGTCTTCTCTCATTTTATTTATTGCCTTCGCCAATATATTTTCTCTTGTCGTGTATCTCAGGAATTTTACTAAAACGGATCTTGGTTTTTGTTGTGACTGTGGTTTCGGGGCTAATGTTCTGTGTGCCCTTTCTATTTCCATTCCTTCCTGCATTTTTGGCATTTCCAGGACTTTTGGGATCCATTCTTTTATAAATTCTTTCATATCTTTGCCTTCTTCATCTTCCTTAAGGCCCACTATCTTTATATTTTTGCCTATTAGAGTTTTCCATTATATCCATCTTCGGAGCTAATACTCCTGTGTTTCTTTAACTTTTTTGTCACTTTCTTCCTATTTTCTTTTTGTCATTCACTTCCATTTCTACCGTCATTACACGTTCATCCACATTTTCTAATCTTTTCCCTACATCTGTTATGAACAGCTCTATTCTACTCACTTTTTCTTTTTCTTTTCATTTCACTAAATTCTAATGTCAGCCATTCTTATAATGCTTTCATTTGTTCTTGACATTTTATTAAATCTATGTACTGTCCATTCATTTTACCTCCTATTACTCTGTGCAGAGCTTGGTGTTCTTCTTCTTCTTCTTCTGTGTCTGCTCTTGGGTTTGTGTCTTCTATTTCTCTTCCTTGTATCTGTGTCTCTTCTGACTTTCTTGTTGAGCTGCTTGTCTCAGTTTGTTGGGTACTTTTTTTCTCCATGGTGTCTTGATGTTGGTCCTCTTCTTCTGGGCTGGTTATCTGTTGTGTCTCTAATTTCCTTTTTCCTTTCTCACCCCTCCTGTTGGTTTCTTTATCTTCCAGCTGGGAGCCCTGCTGTTGGGCCTCTCTCAGCTGGTCGTGTGGAGTTTCACTCCACAGCTGGTCCCCCTCCCGTCGGTGTTGTCCTTGTCGTGTGCATTGCACATGCGCAATTCCTCACACGTGCGCTGTGGCACACCCCTGTATGCCTCCGTGAGCCATTTTTGCAGTCCTGCAGTTAGTGGGTCACAACCCTGCAGGGTCTCAACTAACCTTGGGGAGTGGGTTCCTCTTTCCACGGCGGGTCCCTGCTTTTTCGTGCAGGTAAGGTCTTCACCTTTCTCTTCCGGCGTCTTTCTTTCTTCTTTTCTTCCCGTTGTTTTTGGCTTTTCTTTCTTAGGTGCCTTTTTCTCCACACCTTTATTTTTTATTTGTTGTAATTTGTGTGTCTGGGGCTTTGGTTTTACTTCATTTTTTTCCTTCTTTTCTGGAGAGGGTTGGTATTCTCCTACTGGCCACTACTCCTTCACATGACTCCTCCCAAAATACAACCTGCTTTCCTGAAGCAGTGAGAAGCATAGACAGCCCTGAAGAAGGGCTCAGGCCTGAAATATCAACTGCCATTTGCATTCTATGGATGTTGTGTGACCTGCTGATTTTCTCCTGCACTTTTACACAGGGTCAACGCCAAGGTAGAACATCTGCAGGCATTGCCCCCTCAAGCGAGATGCTGTGACCCCCATATGGTTGTGGCCATTGCCCACCATCAAACCCACCCCGACTCCCTCCGGCGTGTGTATCAAATGTCACTAGTGGCTAATGACGCTTGATGCCATAAAAAGAGCACTCTCAGCATCTGCATCGGAGGGACAGATGCTGGTAACAGCACCCCCCACCCTGAGCGGGTTTATGAGTGTTTCATTGTGCCCCCTCCCCCACTCTAACACACTAATGCGCCCCTCTAACATTCATTCTGGCACCGACGCTGCTTTCCAGATCCAAATGGAACTATGTTCTGTCTGTGGCCAATAAATATTGAGGTTGATGAATCCACTACTGCTTCTTTTCCAGTATTTTGGATGAGGACACATTGGTTAAACTTTCCTGCCCAGAATAAAGCAATGTTATTGAAAACATTAAAATGTGCATGATTTTTCTACTGTTCCAAAACAGATTTGCTGTGTACACCACGTATTTTAATTAAAGCTCATATTTCCTCTGAGTAAAAACGTTTTTTCCTCTGTTGAATAATGGCCATTGTAACAAGAATGCTCAGCTATAAATCTGATGTTTGGCCCTCCATGCTTCAGCTCATAAATGGCAATTTTCTATAACTGAATCAAGTTTACAGTGGTTTTGTAGTTTCAAATTAATTTCTGTGCTTTAAACTGAAGGATTTGAAAGATATACTATATTTCCAAATTTAGCTAGACGATAAAACTCGTGCTTGAATCACAAATTTCTGCAAAGAATTCTAAAAATATCAGAGCCTTAAAAAATGTTTGGGAAACCCCTGTTGGCTTTAATTGAAAGTAAGGTCTTCTTAACTGTAGTCTGGAAGATTGCACATTTACAGTTGCAAAGAGCAAAATAAAATGGAAATCTGATAAATCTGATTCTTACTTGGATACTGCTCTACTACATAAATACTGACTGGTATAAGAGTAACAATGAGGTCAGTTTCCTTTTTTTTCATTACTTAACTTCCTTGTGCTATCATATCATAGAATTCAGAGTCGGTTCTGTTTTGCCGCGACAGAACTCTTACTGCACACTTGTGGAGAAATCAAGCCAGCGACATACTTTCCTGAAATGAAAAATAGAAAATGCAGCAAAGCAGGCAGCATCTATGAAAATAGAAACAATTTTTTTGCTTCTTTATCCATGTCTGTGTTGGTAATAGCAAAGCTGTAAGACACATCTGATGGAGTTAAACCAAAAAGTCTTCTCCCACCCTCCCTTGACCCCCTCCCCACTGCACCATTTTATTCAGGCATCTGCCTATCCTGCTCATATCATGATGAAGGGATAAGACCCCAATTGTTGGTTATCTTTTACTTCCCATAGATGCTGTGTATGACATGTCCAGTTGTCAGGTTTGTGCCAAAGGAGAGAGAAAAAGCTGAAACTATGTCACAGATGGATGACTTGCAGCAGAAATGGCCAGCTCTGCTGCAGACAAAGAAAGCAGGCTTCCTAAAAGTGGAGAATTTGTTATTGAGTCTGGAGAACTGCAACATACTTGTCAAAAAAATAGGGTGTTGTTCCCGTGTCTTGTGTTGAGCCCAGTAACAGTATACCATGTTGCAGATAGGTAATGATAATGAGTTTATTGTGATATTCATTTACACAATGTACCAATACACTAAAATTCTTACTTGTTGTAGATGAATAGGTATTAAAAAAAAACTACAATAATAGGAATTATAGGCTTTTTTGCATGGGACTCACTTTAATTCTCCATCCTACTCCCACGCTGACCTTATCTGTCTGTGGCCTCCTGCACTGTTGCATTGTCGCCATTGCAAGCCTGAGGAGTAGCATCACATCTTTTACCTGGGTACATGGTAGTATTCTGGACTCAATATTAAATTCTCCAACTTGAGGTAACCAATTTTTTTTTCTATTTCAGAACTGGCCATTTCTGCTATAAGTCATTTATCTGTGACAATTACTCCATTTTACTTTTTCCATTACTACAGCCTAATCTGCTGAGTATGTTCCACAGGTCTACTATTGATTAGAAACCTGTAAGGCAGATAAAAAGCACATTCACCATTTAACTTCACCCATTAATTCAGTTGGCCTGTCCTTACCCAACACATATATTCCCCTGTTCTTTCCATATCTCCCACCAACATCTATACAATTTAAAATCACTTTTGTTATCTCACCTCCCCAATTCTAATGAAATGTTAGTTACTGGAAAAATTAACTCTATTTTGTTTTCCATAGATGCTGCCTGACCTAATGGGTGTTTTAGTCACTTTTGTTACCAAGATGTTCAACCACAGATAGTTCTTCCATTTAAGTTCCTAAATTAGTTCTGATGGTGTGACAACTTCATCACATATTATTTGGTTTAATATATTTTACAAAAATGTGGCTTCCACAATTCAATTTTATTTGATGCATGTCAAGCTATTTTCCAATGAAGATTTAAAACTAACTTGTGTTTGAATCTGCCTTAGATCACTTTTGTAAAGGTTGAAGTTGTGCAGTCTGTCGCATTATAGAATTTATCAGTTAAACTAAGCACAAGCTCAAATTCTTCTGCAGCAATTGCATTTGAAAAGAAAGGAAAAGTGACAGACTTCCAGTAGTTGGAAGAAAGGAAGACATTCACTTTTTTAAGGCAATCTACGGATATTAAAGAGTTCACATGGAATATTTCTTCAGTCATACAAGGAAGGTGGGGTTGAAATGACTCCTCGTAAATGGGTTATTACTCTGTTACTTGGAGATTAAATGACAGTACACTATCTAGAATGGGTTTGCTTGAAAACATTAAAGACAAACAAACAATTCTAAATTCATAAAACAGTAATCATATTCAGCCTGATTTATAAATCTGATTCTTACTTGGATACTGCTCTACTACATAAATACTGACTGGTATAAGAGTAACAATGAGGTCAGTTTCCTTTTTTTTCATTACTTAACTTCCTTGTGCTATCATATCATAGAATTCAGAGTCGGTTCTGTTTTGCTGCGACAGAACTCTTACTGCACACTTGTGGAGAAATCAAGCCAGCGACATACTTTCCTGAAATGAAAAATAGAAAATGCAGCAAAGCAGGCAGCATCTATGAAAATAGAAACAATTTTTTTGCTTCTTTATCCAATTCCAGATTCCTGATGGTAACAAGCAGGCCATTTTGAAATATGGATTTTATAATTTAAGTAATTTACAAACATTGATGGTAACATTTGTATTTTGGAGCAGCAGAAAATGCATGAAAGAGACACATACATAATTTAACAATTTGGCAGGTATAAACATTTTTTTTGCTCATTTGTTTCTATTCATTTTTGCAGAATTGCCAAGATCAATATCAATGCCGAAAGTAGGAAGGGGACAAACTAAACATCCAAAATGCAAAGATTACCCATGCTGACTGAGAAGGCGAGTTGAACATCAACTTTGCAGTGCTGCTATATTTCCAGGTCTGCAGTGTTGAGGCACAATCTATCTCACTCTGCATTGATTGAATGTTTCAATGTGGGCCAACATTGTAAGTGGCAAGAACCAGATCCATTGTTTCAACAGGCTGGTGAACTGTTCTCTCATATTTTGTTTGCTGGCATGTCAGTGCATGCTGTCATCATGCCCAGTCATCAGTCATTTCATCAGTAGGTAGCTACTTCTATGAAGTGAAAATTGCTTGCTTTACCATGACTTTACCTCAGGATGTTAGATATTGACCCATATGATTTATTTGCCTGTGGTCACATACCAGCTCGGACTTAGACCATTTTGATTGTTTCCAGAGTTGAGAAAAGTTGGCAAGTGGAATCAACAAAGAGAACAAGCAGGGAAAGAGCCATGAGGCTGCGGTCTTGGTAAAATGTGTGCTTCCTCTAATTGCTGACCTTCAGCCTAGGAATAAAAAGTGGTTCTCACTTCACTGACCACCCTGAAGCAACAGTGGATAGTAAACAGAGAGACTTTACAAATATTGACACCTACCGCATGGATGTAACTAGAGGCAGTGAGAATCAAAGGGGGTTGCACTTTGTGCCTTGTTCTGAACCTGCAGGATTGGGCAAATTAAAGTGAGAATATCTTTGCTAATGCAAAGACATCCCTCGCTCTCCAAAGTTCAGGCAGGACAACTGCTTCCCAAACACCCTGACTGAGTATGATCTCTGCTCAGAGTCCTTCTTCCCTATCTCTCTCTTTGAGCAGCATGTTATACTCAATGCCCTCTCTTCATGCTGCATTTCAATGAGTAATGATAAATAACAGAATGCCTACCAACTGCCAAAGAAACAAAAATATCAGCAAATAGCTCATCTGCATATACTTAAATTGTTTTAGTGTGGAGTTTTTTTCCTGTGTTGATGTGTGATCAGCTGCACTGAAGAACGATTAGTTAAAGAATCTTCCAAATGGCGTGCTGGCATCTAATAAGCAATGCACCTGATAAATTTCTTGGTTTATCAATACTTTTGATAATCTGCCTTTATACTTTGGGCTGTAACATTTTATTTAAAGTGGCTTGCATTTTTTTCATACATTAATGTTCCTATCAATCCACAATTTTATTGTTTCAATTGAGTTTCTAGTAGGTATGATCCATAGAATGCAGCCGCAGCTTTAATCTAATTGGAAGTCATAGCGTGCCTGGCATAAGAAATTCATACTGAGGACAATGGGGAATGTATTTTATCATATAATACAATATGGAAACAGAACTTTCAGCCCAATATGTCAATGTTGACCAAGCTGCCTACTAAGCTAGCTCTATTTGCTTCAATCTCTCGTTTCTCCAGGCAGCTGTTCAAATGCCTTTTAAATATGGCAATTGTACCTGTCTCTAGCACTTCCTCAGGCAGCTTGATCTGTGTGCCTACCACCCTCTGTATGAAAATTCTGCCCATCAGGTCTCTCTTAAATACTCCCCCTTTTCCTTTCACTCAATTTCCTCTTGTTTTGGACTGTGCTACCTCAGGAAAATTGACCTTATCTATTCTTCTTTCTTTGACTTGGCTTCGCGGATGAAGATTTATGGAGGGGTATGTCCACATCTCCTGCAGGCTTGTTGGTGACTGACAAGTCCGATGCGGGACAGGCAGGCAAGGTTGCAGCGGTTGCAAGGGAAAATTGGTTGGTTGGGGTTGGGTGTTGGGTTTTTCCTCCTTTGTCTTTTGTCAGTGAGGTGGGCTCTGCGGTCTTCTTCAAAGGAGGTTGCTGCCCGCCGAACTGTGAGGTGCCAAGATGCACGGTTTGAGGCGAGATCAGCCCACTGGCGGTGGTCAATGTGGCAGGCACCAAGAGCTTTCTTTAGGCAGTCCTTGTACCTCTTCTTTGGTGCACCTCTGTCTCAGAGGCCAGTGGAGAGCTCGCCATATAACACGATCTTGGGAAGGCAATGGTCCTCCATTCTGGAGACGTGACCCACCCAGCGCAGTTGGATCTTCAGCAGCGTGGATTCGATGCTTGCGGACTCTGCCAGATCGAGTACTTCGATGTTGGTGATGAAGTCAATCCAATGAATGTTGAGGATGGAGCGGAGACAGCGCTGATGGAAGCATTCTAGGAGCTGTAGAGGACCCATGATTCAGAGCCAAACAAGAGCATAGGTTGACAACGGCTCTGTACACGCTGATCTTTGTGTGTTTCTTCAGTCTATAATCCCAGCCTATCAGTCTGTTCTTATAACTCAAGTTTGAAAGTTTGTTTATTGCTATGAGTAATGAGAGTGTGTTGTTATATGTAGAAGAACAATGTACAGATGCACTGAAATTCTTATTGGCTCCAGCTACACAGGTGCATAAGATACAGCAACTACAATTGTATTCACTAAATTCATGTACTACACCACGCTAAGACAGAAAAAGCAAAAATAAATGTAAAAGGATAGATAGCTAAATATTCACAGTTGCAGTTATTGCAAGAAAAGAAAACTGATTTCTCAAGAGTTCAAACAGACTACTTATTGCAGATTAATTTATGGTTAAGGTTATGGTAATATGGGGAGGCTCATGAACCCAACAGATGTTGGATAAAAGCTGTTCTTGATCCAATAGAGCAGTGATTTTCAAACTGTCCCCCTAAGCAAGGTGGATTGTGAAAAAGAAAAAGTTTTTTAAACCACTATTTTAATCATACCCAATTGATATGTTATGTGCACGGTTTCATAACGCCAAAGGAAATGGGTCAATGACAATTTTTCTCAAGCAAAGTATTTCAGTAACAATTGGGTCTAGAGCAGTGATTCTCAACCTTCCCTTCCCACTCACTTGCCACCTTAGGTAATCCCTTACCAATCACCGAGCATAGGAGGGGCAGTTTGAAAACCACTGCAATATATTCTAAACTTCAATATTTTTGACTGAAGGTGTCAGTGAGAAGACATTGCGACCAGGGTGATGGAGTTATTTCATGATGTTGGCTGCCTTTTTGGGGCAACATCTCATACAGATGTCTTCAACAAATGGGAGATCAGAGCCTGTGATAGACTTGGCTACATTTACCACTTCATGAAGTGTTCCAGGGCATACGATCTACCAAACCAGGCTGCGATACAACCAGTCTGTATATTTTCCACAGTGCACCTGTAGAAGTTTGAAAGTGTATTCAATGACATGCTAAATCTCCTCAGACCTCATGGAAAGTAAAGGTGTTACTGTGCCTTCTTCACATTGTATTTTTGATATGTGGACTCCCAGAAACTTGAAGGAACTAACCTTCTCTACTGTCATCTTATCAATGAAGATGAACCCCTCAGCTTCACTTTCCCAAAAGGGGTCAAAGAATTCAAGGATATTGTCCCATTATATTTGGTATAATGAAAAGGTTCTTCCATTAGCCATCTAGCAAGTCAATTCCAACATTCATACAGCCATATAAAGTAGTAGTAGGAATAAAGCACACTACAAAGAATAGGGTTACAATGTTATAAATCAATAAGTATGTTGCAATGCCATCAAGAGAGCACTATTGAAGGGTTAATTCAGTAGCCTGATAGCTGTGTGGAAGAAACTGTCTTTAAGCCTTTTCCAATAACATGTTTAAGAACCTATATAATAAACATGAATAGTACATGTACAACCAGGCTAATTACTGTGTTTGTGTTTTCCTTTCTCCTTTGGGTAATAAATACCACTAAGGATAGAGTTTTATCACATTAATACAAAGATTTTATGAAGACTTAAGAAAGATCAATCAATTAGTTATTACACTGCAATCAATATCTGCAGTGATCTGAAGTGATTTTCCAAGAATTTAGACCCCAGAATGATCAAATCACCTCAGAGATGACAAAAATCAAAGGACAGCTGATGTTGGAAACCTGAAACAAAAAGAATATATTGGAAACATTCAGCAGGTCAGACAGCATCGATGGAAAATCAAAGAGTTAATGCTTCAGGTTGAAGATCCTTGATAAGAATTGAGTAAGTGAGAAGACTAAATCATTTTTTTTCACATTTACTCAGTTCCAATGGAACATCTTCAACCTGAAATGTTAATCCTGTGTCTTTCTCCTGCTGACCTTTTCCATTAATTTTAGTTTCAATCCACTAACTGTAATATTATTTTGTGCATTAATCAGATATTTTATACCTGATACACACAAGAGAATCTGAGCAGGAACGGGTCCTGCCCATCATTTAATGTGATCAGGGGTGATCTACAGCAAGCCTCAACTCCTCCTCTGTGCCAGATCCCCATGAAACTCAATCCCCAACCTTTCAAAAATGTGCCAACCTCCTCCTTAAATGCATCTAATAATTTAGCCTCCATGACCCTTGGGGGCAAAGATTCATCACTCTCTGTGAGAAAAAATTTGTATGTTCCTCATTTATAAATGATCGGCCCTTTATCTTGAAACTATGTCCCGCACCCCCCCCCCCACCCACCCCCCACTCGATTCTTTCACCAATGAAAACATCTCAATGTCTACCCTATAAATTTAATCTGGATCAGAACTCAGAAGGATGCCACTCTTTTACCAGTCTGAAGGAGATACCCAGTATTGAAAGTTGCTCTATAATAAAAATCGAACCTGCACATCCCTCAATTGAATGACAGTGGCAATCATTTTCATTTATAGTTATAGAGCTAGACAACAGGGATAAAGGCTCTTCAGATCACCATTCTGGGGCTAATCATTGAGTATCTATCTTTATTAATCCGATTTCACAGCCCTTATTCCATAACTATGAAGAGATGCTTCTTCCTCAAATCCCCTCTAAATATTCTACTTCCTACCTGAGGCCTAAACCCTATGGTCATGCCTATTTCTGCCACCCTATCTATGCCCTTCATAATTTTGTGCATCTCAATCAGGTCAGGCCTTTACAAAGGAAAAAAAAGCTCATCCATGCTCTGCTCTTATTTGAAGTGCTCCATCTACAGAAACATTCTGGTGAATCTCCTCTGCACTCTCTTGTAATAATAGTATTCCAATTAGAATTGGTTAGAATACTTTGATTGTTGCTTCCAATATTTTATTTAAATGTACCACAATCTTGCTGTTCTTATGGTCTGACTAATGAAGGCAAGTATCCTCTCTTCTACTTCAACTACCGATCTATCTCTGCTGCTTCTGTCAGGTAACCTTGGATACGTACAAGATCTATCCGCTGCTCCCTATCTCTTGGATTCCTAGTTCAAAGAACATATTAATCATATCTGTCACAAAATTCATATTAATAGATCTGAAATGTTTAAATCTATGGACTAGATATGACCAATTTTTACACTTTTTTTTAAAATGGGAGATACAGCACAGTTACAGGCCCTTCTGGCCCATGTAATTAATCAACCCATTAACCTGTAAATCTTTGGAATGTGGGAGGAAACCAAGGCACCTGGAGAAAATTATGCAGGCACAAGGAGAATGTATTAACTCCTAACAGACAGCAGAAAAAGAAATCCACCAACTAATTTCACGAGTATACTGTATATTTTGGATTTTTTTTTTTCACTAGTGAAGTGACATCACACGTTGCTGACCTCAACAAAAACAGCCCATAATGATCCAAAGATTTCTGTGGTTTGGATTTCTATTCTTTCTGTGTTTATTTTTATTCTGACATAAACCATATAAACCATATCAGCAACAGTAAGGTCATGAAGCAGTCTAAAAGACATGGCAGAATTCTTGCAAAAAGCAATCCAGGAAGAGAAAATGTTAGCTGGGTTTTTAAACATTTTAGAGAATAAAATATGCACGTGCAAATCTTAATGGTAAACATTTGAAGTGTATAAACCTTAAAAGATTATTATAAATTAATTTTGCAGCAATTTTAAAGCCAAATTATTTTGAAATGATTATTTTTAGGGAATTAAATAGAACTGGAATTTCATTACATTAAAAATGCTTATTAATTGTAATGTTTATTCAGCAGCAAAAATTCGTAAAAGTTGAAGTTCTGGAAGAACAAAGTATCACAACAGCAAGCTCTGTATCTCCATATTTTGCTATGAATGTCTAAAATCTGAGCAATCTGTCCCCTGATCACCAATAATAAACTCATCCAGTCATAGTTTCTGCAAGTCATGTTTCCCTTCTGAAATTTTGATGAAATTACTTCAACAGACTTAAATTCCTAAGTTAAATTATGACTAAGAGAAACATAAAACTGCAGATACTGG
This sequence comes from Narcine bancroftii, assembly GCF_036971445.1. Taxonomy (NCBI): domain Eukaryota; kingdom Metazoa; phylum Chordata; class Chondrichthyes; order Torpediniformes; family Narcinidae; genus Narcine; species Narcine bancroftii. The sequence continues at coordinate 299,417,662 of NC_091470.1, read as the reverse complement.
AATCTTAAACAAATAATGAGAAGCTGAAGGAACTCAGCAGGTAAAGAACCATTTATGAGCAGGATAAGGTCAGTCAAAATTTTAGTTGAAGTTCTTTATCTAGATTATCAAGTACATCAAGGGGTGGAACAAAAGTTATAAAGGGGTTAAGAAGCTGGGAGGGGCTGACGTGATAGGGCATTGGACAGAAGGTGGGGGAGATGTAGAGACAGAGGGAGAAAACACTGAGAGGGGAGAACTTAAAAGAAGATTAAGAATGAGAGTATCCAAGATAGAGATGAAAACCATGGAACCAGATAGAACTGGGCATTACCTAAAATAAGAAAAATCAATGTCGTGCTTTTGGATTCCAGACTGTACAATAGAAACTTGATATGACTGAATGGGGATGGTGAAGGGGTTTGGAATGATTGGCTACTGGAAGTTCTTGTTTAGACTGGCAGACAGAGTGCACGTGTTCAGAGAAGAGGTTACCCAATCTGTACTAGGCAGATTGTAGAGGAGGACTGAAGCAGCATTTTGATTTGGAACATCACATGTCTGGTACCTTCCATGGATCCTGCCACTACATTCCTCTGGCACTTTGTTATTTTTAAATTAAGACAATGATATTTTGATAAATCTTATGTTACTTTGGAAATTCAATGACACATGGGCTTTATTTGCCAACACAATTCACAAACATTACTAATGATAAAACCCTATTATTTCTGGGAATAGTTTTTGTATACTTAATTATATAGTATAAAAGTACACAATTTTAATAAATTCACACCTGATTAATATAAATATCAGCTGATATAATTAGTTGTGCAAACAAATCCAAACATAAACTGGGCTTTCTAATTGTTGATGCCAGAGATCCCCAGAAAATATGAAACCTCTATATGAATCTCCTTTTCATTGTGCAAACATAATGATGAAAGGCATTTGGAAGAGGGTAAAGCATACCCACACTCCTGTTCGGCTCCGAATCATGGGTCCTCTACCGGCACCACCTACGGCTCCTAGAACGCTTCCACCAGCGTTGTCTCCGCTCCATCCTCAACATCCATTGGAGCGCTTTCATCCCTAACGTCGAAGTACTCGAGATGGCAGAGGTCGACAGCATCGAGTCCACGCTGCTGAAGATCCAGCTGCGCTGGATGGGTCACGTCTCCAGAATGGAGGACCATCGCCTTCCCAAGATCGTGTTATATGGCGAGCTCTCCACTGGCCACCGTGACAGAGGTGCACCAAAGAAAAGGTACAAGGAGTGCCTAAAGAAATCTCTTGGTGCCTGCCCCATTGACCACCGCCAGTGGGCTGATCTCGCCTCAAACCGTGCATCTTGGCGCCTCACAGTTCGGCGGGCAGCAACCTCCTTTGAAGAAGACCGCAGAGCCCACCTCACTGACAAAAGGCAAAGGAGGAAAAACCCAACACCCAACCCCAACCAACCCATTTTCCCCTGCAACCGCTGCAACCGTGTCTGCCTGTCCCGCATCGGACTTGTCAGCCACAAACGAGCCTGCAGCTGATGTGGACTTTTTACCCCCTCCATAAATCTTCGTCCGCGAAGCCAAGCCAAAGAAAGAAGACATATAGGCTTCAGTGTTTTCAATCTCACCCAGTTTGGTTACAGAATATGCCTAAACAGATCTTGCTGTTGCTGCATCTTTTCATGCGGATGGATTGGCAAACTCAAAACTTTTGGTCAGGCAAGGGCATGAGGCCAGTGGACTTCAGAAAAGTGAATGAATTTGAGGTCAGCCATGATTTAATTGAATCATGGAGAAGACTCAAGGAGCTGAATGGCTTAAACCTGCTCTTCTGCTCCTAATGTTTTTGCATTTAATTTTACAGAAGTAAAACAATTTAATCCAAAGCACAGCACTCCTCTAAGTTGATATAGGTTTCATATAACTGCAATGAAACAAGTGAGAAAGATTTCCTTGTATCTAATCTTTTAGAAATAAATTATAATGTGACATCAACTGGAAGGATGTGGTGGAAATGTATTAGTTTAAATTCCATATTACTGCAAGAAAAATATTTTTTAAACATTTTAAAAGCCCACAGAAATGTGTGCATTTATATGTATATTATTATTTCCCTAGAGCGAAACACAAACGTCTGCAGACACTGTGATTTTGTAGTAAAAACATAAAAATGCTGGAGGAATTCAGCAGGTCTCGCAGCTTCCAAAGGAGGTAAAGATATACAGTATAACCAACTTTTTTTTGTATCCTTTCTTCACACTACATTATTTATAAAGGGAAACCTATTCAAAGTCTCATTCCAACCTTAGTTTCGTATCCATTCATTTCCATCACTGTACATTATAGTTACACCATTACCACCTCTGTAGTGCTTTGCTGTTACTCCCCATCTTTTCTTTGAGGGGCTTCCACTTGATCTCAGCTCTCAATGCCCAGTAACTGATGTCCTCCAAGGCGCACTTGCTTTGGCTGCGCCAAACCTCAATGCATTGTTTAGCATCTGCAGGCTGGAATGCACCAGTTGGCAGCATACCAGCACTCACATGATATATGACCAATGTTCTGGCCTGAGTTCTTCTTCAAGGTATAAACAAAGAGCAGGCAGGTGCCTAAATAAAAAGGCTGTGGGGGTGGGGTGGGGGGAGGGATGAAAGAGCAGGGGGAAGAGCACAGGCCAAAAGGCAAATGACCATAGTTGAACATGGAGAGAGGACAGGAGAGGAAAGGTGAGAATTGATCAGGGGAACATATGGCTCTGTGAATGCAAAGTTTGAGGAAAGGAGACAAAGGGAAAGAGAGAGAGAGAGAGAGACAGACAGAGACAGAGGTAGAGGAAAGGAGACATAGGAATAAGGGAAGGGGAGAGACAGGGAACAATAGGGATTGTAAAAATTGATGTTAATGCCACATGGTTGGAGGGAGGGAGTCCAGACAGTTTTACATCATGGACAAAGATTTTCATGGCTATAATATATTCAAAATTAATCATTATGATATCAAAATCATGGAAATTCCATTGTTTAAAAACATACAAAGAATTGTAAAATAAAATTAAAACTTGTATCATACTTAAATGTCTTTTACTGTGGTTTTATTTTGTTCTGAGCTTTGCATGCAACATTTATTTTTGTTTATATCTGTCCTAACCTCACCATAGACTCATAGAATATGCAAGCAGGTCCTTTAGCCCAACTTGCCCATACCAATGAAAATAAACCCACACTAGTCCCACTTGCCTTCATTTGGGCATATCCCTCTAGATCTCTCCTATACACATCTGTCCAAATGTTTCTTAAACATTGCAATAGCACCTGCCTTAACAACCTCCTCTGGCCGCCTGTTCCAAACACTCACCACCCTCTGTGTAAATGACAACAAAAGGATCTTGAATCTTGAATTTCACCTGCAACCTATGTCCTCTGGTTACTGACCCCCCCCCCCCTTAGCCTGGGCAAAAGACTAGGTGCATTCACCTAATCTATTCTTTTCATGATTTTGTACACTATCAACAACCAAAAATATTCTATAGTCCTGGACCACTTTAATTGTTGCAATTCTGGAGTTCTAGACCTGTAGCCATAATATTCATAACTTTGGCCCTAAATTTATCAATTGGATTAAATTGACATATTTATCTCCTGTTTCCTGAATCTTTACCAACTCTTTAAAATCAAAACCTTTTGATTGTTACCGTGGAACTAGGCAAGGTTGTCCACTTACCCCTTTATTATATAACTTGGCTTTAGAAACATTAGCTGTGGCCTTTTGGCTATCTAATGACCTTTTTGGAGTCTTAAGAGGTGAAGTATTCATAAGATTTCTTTATATGTGGATGATCATCTGTTGTATATTTCAGATCCTGATCACTCGATTCCATCCATTTTGTTACAACTCCACCAATTTGGCCAATTTTTTTTTTTTTTTTTTTTTTTTTTTTTTTTTTTTTTTTCTTTTTTAATTTTTTATTTTTCACACCATAAATCACAATAGCCATGATATACACTTTTTCTTTTCCACACATTTACAGTGACTTTTTCTCCCTCCCCCCTCCCTCCTCCCAAGCCACCCCCCCATCCCTCCCCCCTCTCATCCATTTTAGTTATACAATCTAGGTTGCATTAATTCAGTTAGACAATGTTGTCATTCAACAAAAATACACCAGAAATTCTACTGAGTCCATTTTTTTCTTCTCTTCTCCTTCCATCAACTTAGGTAATGTTTGTTCCCGGTAGGTTTTCGCTATTGTATTTAATGTAAGGCTCCCATACTTGTTCGAATATTTCAATATTATTTCTTAAACTATATGTTATTTTTTCTAATGGAATACATTTATTCATTTCTATATACCATTGTTGTATTTTCAAATTATCTTCCAATTTCCAGGTTGACATAATACATTTTTTTGCTACAGCTAGGGCTATCTTAACAAATCTTTTTTGTGCATCCTCCAAGTCAATTCCAAATTCTTTATTTTTTATGTTACTTAGGAGAAAGATCTCTGGATTCTTTGGTATATTGTTTTCTGTTATTTTATTTAATATCTGATTGAGATCATCCCAAAATTTTTCTACTCTCTCACATGTCCAGATTGCATGAATTGTTGTTCCCCTTTCTTTTTTACATCGAAAACATCTATCAGATACTGTTGGGTCCCATTTATTTAACTTTTGCGGTGTAATGTATAGTCTGTGTAACCAATTATATTGTATCATACGCAGCCTCGTATTTATTGTATTTCTCATCGTTCCAGAGCATAACTTCTCCCATGTTTCCTTTTTTATCTTTATATTTAAATCTTGTTCCCATTTTTGTTTAGTTTTACCATTTGTTTCCTCATTTTCCTTTTCTTGCAGTTTAATATACATATTTTTTATAAATCTTTTGATTAACATTGTATCTGTAATCACATATTCAAGGTTACTTCCCTCTGGTAAACTCAAGTTGCTTCCTAATTTATCTTTCAAGTAGGATCTCAGTTGGTAATATGCCAGCGCTGTATCTCCCGTTATATTGTACTTATCTCTCATTTGTTCAAAGGATAAGAATCTACTTCCTGAAAAACAATTTTCTATTCTTTTAATCCCTTTTTTTTCCCATTTTCTAAAGGCAAGGTTGTCTATTGTAAAAGGGAGTAGCTTATTTTGCGTCAATATTAGTTTTGGTATTTGGTAATTTATTTTATTTCTTTCTACATGTATCTTCTTCCATATATTGAGGAGATGGTGTAATACTGGAGAAGTTCTATGTTGTACCAATTTTTCGTCCCATTTATATAATATGTGTTCAGGTATCTTTTCCCCTATTTTATCTAATTCTAGTCTCGTCCAGTCTGGTTTTTCCCTTGTTTGATAAAAATCTGATAGGTACCTTAATTGTGCGGCTCTATAATAATTTTTGAAGTTTGGCAAATGTAAGCCTCCTTGTTTATACCATTCTGTTAATTTGTCTAGTGCTATCCTCGGTTTCCCCCCTCTCCATAAAAATCTCCTTATTATTTTCTTTAACTCTTTGAAGAATTTTTCTGTCAGTTGTATTGGCAATGCCTGAAATAAGTATAGTATCCTTGGAAAAATGTTCATTTTAATACAGTTTATCCTTCCTATCAGTGTTAGTGGTAGCTCTTTCCAATGCTCTAAATCGTCCTGTAGTTTTTTCATTAGTGGATTGTAATTGAGTTTATATAATTGGCCTAGATTTTTGTTTATTTGCACACCTAGGTATCTTATTGCCTGCGTTTGCCATCTGAATGGGGATTCCTCCTTAAATTTTGAGAAATCCGCGTTATTCATAGGCATTGCTTCACTTTTATTTACGTTTATCTTGTATCCCGACACTTCTCCATATTCCTTCAATTTCTTATATAGTTCTTTTATTGATAGTTCTGGTTCTGTTAAGTACACTATCACATCATCCGCAAACAGACTGATTTTATATTCCCTGTCTTTTATTTTTATTCCTTTTATATTATTATCTCTTCTTATCGATTCTGCTAGTGGTTCTATAGCTAGCGCAAACAATAATGGTGATAGTGGGCATCCCTGCCGCGTTGACCTGCTTAAGTTAAATTGCTTTGATACATGTCCATTTACTGTCACTTTCGCTAACGGTCCCTTATATAATGCTTTAATCCAATTAATATACTTCTCCGGTAAACTGAATTTTTGCAATACTTTGAACAAGTAATTCCATTCTACTCTGTCGAAGGCCTTCTCTGCGTCTAAAGCAACTGCTACTGCCGGTGCTTTATTTCCTTCTACTGCATGAATTAAGTTAATAAATTTACAAATATTGTCTGTTGTGCGTCTTTTTTTGATAAATCCAGTTTGGTCTAAATTTACCATTTTCGGTACCTGTTCTGCTAATCTGTTCGCTAATAGTTTAGCTATTATCTTATAATCTGTGTTTAGCAAAGATATTGGTCTATATGACGCTGGTGAGAGTGGATCTTTCCCTTGTTTTAGTATCACTGTAATTATTGCTGTTTTACATGAATCTGGTAAGTTTTGTGTCTCATCAATCTGGTTGATTACATCCAGGAGGGGCGGTATTATTAGGTCTTTAAATGTTTTGTAGAATTCTATTGGGAGTCCATCCTCTCCTGGTGTCTTATTATTTGGTAAATTTTTTATTATCTCTTGTATTTCTACTGTTCCAAATGGTTCTGTTAATTTATTTTGTTCCTCTATTTGTAGTTTTGGTAGTTCAATTTTAGTCAAAAATTCATCTATTTTCCCTTCTTTCCCTTCGTTTTCGGTTCGGTATAATTGTTCATAGAATTCTCTGAAGTTTTCCTTAATTTCTTTTGGATTATATGTAATTTGTTTGTCTTTTTTCCTTGTTGCCAATACCGTTTTCTTAGTTTGCTCTGTCTTAAGCTGCCATGCTAGGATTTTGTGTGTTTTTTCCCCTAGTTCATAATATTTCTGTTTTGTCTTCATTATATTCTTCTCCACCTTATATGTTTGTAATGTTTCATATTTTATTTTTTTATCCGCCAATTCTCTTCTTTTGGTTGTATCTTCCTTTATTGCTAATTTTTTTTCTATGTTTATTATTTCCCTTTCCAACTGCTCTGTTTCCTGATTATAGTCCTTCTTCATCTTGGTTGCATAATTTATTATTTGCCCTCTAATGAATGCTTTCATTGCGTCCCATAGTATAAACTTATCTTCCACTGATTCCGTATTTACTTCAAAGTACATTTTTAATTGTTTTTCAATAAATTCTCTAAAATCCTGTCTTTTAAGTAGCATGGGGTTTAATCTCCATCTATACATTCTTGGAGGGATGTCTTCTAGCTCTATTGCCAATAACAGGGGTGAGTGGTCCGATAATAGTCTAGCTTTATATTCCGTTTTCCTAACTCTCCCTTGTATGTGGGCTGATAACAGGAATAGGTCTATCCTTGAGTATGTTTTATGTCTAGTCGAGTAGTATGAGTATTCCTTTTCTTTTGGGTTTTGTTTCCTCCATATGTCCACAAGTTTCATTTCTTGCATTGATTTAATTATAAATTTGGTTACTTTGTTCTTCCTGTTAATTTTTTTCCCCGTTTTATCCATATTTGGATCCAAATTCAGATTGAAATCCCCTCCTATTAGTATGTTCCCTTGCGTATTAGCTACCTTCAAAAAGATATCTTGCATAAACTTTTGATCTTCTTCGTTAGGTGAATATATATTAAGTAGATTCCAAAGCTCTGAATATATCTGACATTTTATCATAACATATCTCCCTGCTGGATCTATTATTTCCTCTTCTATTTTAAATGGCACATTTTTGCTAATTAATATAGCCACTCCTCTTGCTTTTGAATTATACGATGCTGCTGTTACATGTCCTACCCAATCTCTCTTTAATTTCTTGTGCTCCAATTCAGTTAAATGTGTTTCTTGGACAAATGCTATATCTATTTTTTCCTTTTTCAGTAAATTTAGTAGTTTCTTCCTTTTAATTTGGTTATGTATTCCATTAATATTTAGAGTCATATAGTTCAGCGTAGCCATTTTATATTTTGTTTATCTTCTCTTTCCGTTTTTCCATCATTACCTTTCCTCCTTTTCCATTTCTGTTTTCTTATTTTCAACTCTTTACCAGACAACATTCCTACAACATCCAACATTTTCCTTATTCTCCTATTTCTATCTTCTTTATCCCCAATCTCCCCTTCCCCTCCTGAGTTGCCCTTTATCCCTTGTCGGACAACCACATCTCCCCTCTCCATTTGGATTTGCGAATCCACTCGCAAGCGTCAACTGATTTTGCAGTGACCGCTCTTTTCCCCCCACCCAGCCCCCCCCAGAAAAGATTTCGTTTTTTATATGTCACAAAGGTCACTCTTTTAGTTCCCTCCTTATTCTCTCTATTCCATTACCTTCCCTTATTAATTCTTGTCTATACTTTCTATGTTTTCCTCTAATTACAGATACTTTCACATATGCCCGTTGTCTCTATTCACTCTTATACCTCTTTACCCGCATACATATCAATCGTGGTCATTTTTACCCTCCTTACCCGTCTTCATCCCTCAGTCTATTTTTGTCTTTACCCACATACATATCAATCGTGATAATTTTTGCTCTCATTACCCGTCTTCATCCCTCAGTCTATTTTTGTAATTGTTCTGCAAATTTTCGTGCTTCTTCTGGATCCGAGAATAGTCTGTTTTGTTGTCCTGGAATAAATATTTTCAATACCGCAGGATGCTTCAGTGTAAATTTATATCCTTTCTTCCATAAAATCGCTTTTGCTGCATTGAACTCTTTTCTCTTCTTTAGGAGTTCAAAGCTTATATCTGGATAAATGAAGATTTTTTGCCCTTTATACTCCAGTGGTTTGTTGCCCTCTCTTACTTTTTCCATTGTCTTCTCCAGCACCTTTTCTCTTGTAGTATATCTTAGGAATTTTACTACAATAGATCTTGGTTTTTGTTGTGGTTGTGGTTTAGGGGCCAATGCTCTATGTGCCCTTTCTATTTCCATTTCTTGCTGTAGTTCTGGACATCCTAGGGCCTTAGGGATCCATTCTTTTATAAACTCCCTCATATTCTTGCCTTCTACATCTTCCTTAAGGCCCACTATCTTTATGTTATTTCTTCTGTTATAATTTTCCATTATATCTATTTTTTGGGCTAGTAATTCTTGTGTCTCTTTAGTTTTTTTATTAGATTCCTCCAATTTCTTTTTTAAGTCTTCTACCTCCATTTCTGCTGCTATTGCCCGTTCTTCCATCTTGTCCATTTTTTTCCCCATTTCTGTTAAGGTCATATCCATTTTATTTATTTTCTTTTCTGTGTTGTTTATTCTTCTTCTTAAATCATTGAATTCCTGTGTTTGCCATTCTTTAAATGACTCCATGTATCCTCTAACAAGAGCAAGTACCTCCTTTACCTTGCCTATCTTTTCTTCTTCTATTTCCCTGTACTCTTCCTCTTCCTCTTCTTCTTCCTCTAGGTTGACCATCTGTTGTTTCTTTGCTGCCCTTTCCTCCTCTTCTTTCTTGTTTCCATTGTCTTCTGTGGTGTCTTCTTGCTGCAGGTGTTCTGCAGCTGTCGTTGCCGGCTGTGGAGATCGACTCCCCAGCTGGTCCCCCCTCCCGTCGGTGTGTTTTTTTGTATGCGCATCGCGCATGCGCGACTCCTCGCGCATGCGCGGTTGCGCACTTTTACTCGGCTCTGTGAGCCATTGTTGTAGTTCTCTTTCTACCGACCTGAGGTAGTGGGGTCTTCTCTCCACAGCGGGCCTCTTCGGACAGGTAAGGCCTTCACCTTTTTCCTCCGTTGTCTTCTCTTCCTCTCTTCTTTCCGTTGATTTTGATTTTTCTCCTTTTGTCTCCATCTTCTTTCCACCTTTATATTCACTTTTCTTTAACTTGTATTTCTGTGCCTTTGTACTTTCTCTCGTTTTTCCCGACTTTTCTGGAGAGGGCTGGAGTTCACCGTCCGGCCACTACTCCATCACGTGACTCCTCCAATTTGGCCAATTTTCAGGTTATAAACTACATCTTCAGAAAAGCAAGTTGTTTATATTGAACTCTTCTGGCTCTCTAGATACTGTCCTTCCTTTTAAAATAGCTAAAATTTAATTTAATTACTTCACTGTTACTATTACTAAATATTATAACAATTTACTTAAAGAGAATTTTCTTTATTTAATTATGTCAAGAAGTCTTTAGCTCAGTTGTCACCCCTTTCAATGTCCTTAATTGGATGAATTAATGTTATTAAAATGAATATTTTATCTAATTTTTAATATATTTTCCAAGCTGTTCCTGTTTTGGTTCCAAAAACAGTTTTTTTGATTCACTTAATTCAATTATTTCCTCATATATTTGGAAAAATAAGCACCTGTAGTGAGGTCGCTATGGCTACAGCTAGGTTATAGCTCTTGGTTATAGCCCTAAGGCTGTAGCTCGAATCCGCAGGAGAAGAAACACACACACACACACACACACACACACACACACACACACACACACACACACACACACACACACACACACACACACACACACACACACACACACACACACCACACACACACACACCAGTAGAGTGTATTCAACACTGAGTTTATTCAGTGGCAGCTCTGCCTTTTATAGTCAGCTCAGCTGCGTCACCACTGGGGCAAGGCTTGAACGAGCAAGCTGAGAATTGATTACCTCGGATACCCAGGGCCCGATTGGCAGTGATTGGCCAGTTTCACCGCTCTGCCGGCGGCCTATGGAAGCAGGCCTTTCAGCCCACCCAATGTTTTGACGGTCACCGTGTTCAATGGCCATTTCCTGTGTCAGCTCGAGGTGCTGGCCGTAAGCCGCTACATGAGCAGACACCCGCCCCCAGAAGTGGCAACCAGGGCACTGTCTATAGGAGGCCAACTCTTATGCCATGGGGTCGGGTGAGTAATGGGCTGGTCAAAGTCCAAGTAGGCCGGTTTCATCCAGTCGAGTGTGAAAGACTCTTCCGTGCCACCAATATCCAAAACACAGGTGGAGCCATTGTGTCTGAGGACACGGTATGGCCCCTTGTAAGGTGACTGTAGAGGTGGCCAATGAGCACCATGCCGAACAAACATGTCTTTACAGTCAGTAAAGTTCCTTGGGATGCAAGTGCAGGGTTGGCCATGGGGGACTAGGATTAGCGGGGGCCAGGGTGCCTAGGCATTCATGTAGTTGGGACAATGTGGTTGCTTGGGGCTCTGCTAAGTCCTCAGGGGCCATCACAAATTCGCCCAGTGTGCAGTAGACTAACTCGGCAGAGGATGCCTCAAGCTCCTCCTTGGGTGCGGCGAAGATCCCTAACAGGACCCAAAGGAGTTCATCGGCTCAGTTAGGTCCAGTAAGCCGTACCATTAAGACTACCTTAGGGTTTCCATGGAAACTTTCCACCAACCCATTGGCTTGTGGGTGATACGCCATGGTATGGTGAAGTGGGTCCCAAGGGCATAGGCTAAGGCAGTCCACAGACTGGAAGTGAATTGGGCCCCACTCTCCAATGTAAGGTGTTCGGGGACCCCAAAACACACTACCAGTGTTGAGTAAAGCCTGTGCGCATGCTTCTCTAGAAGCCTCTGATAATGGCACCGCCTCTGGCCATCTGGTCAACCATTGTGAGAATTAACTTGAGCCTCTGGATACAATGGCTGAAGCGGCGATCTGCTGGCTTGAATGTCTGTAGTGGAGCTTTGATAAGAGTCTGGATTTTGGATGACTAGCACTGAGTACACATCCTGGCCCACAGAGGCTGTGCCAGACATACCTGGTCACCACCATTTTGACTGTAGTCCTAATGGCAGGGGAAGCCAAGTTGTCAACTGAGTTGAAAACTCGCCTCTTCCATGCAGCCGGAATTACAGGGCAAGGTTTACCCATCAAGGTGTCACAGACACCTGCGCGATCGTAGTAGATGCCAGGGGTAGGGTCGTACACTACCAAGATACCCAGACGGGAAAGGGCATTGACCACCCATTGGATTTGCCGGCTATGTGTTCAATGTCCGTTGTGAATTCAGAAATATAGGACAGGTGCTACTGTTGCCTGGCTGACCACGGATCTGATACCTTACTGAAGGCAAATGTAAGGGGTTTGTGGTCTGTGTAAATTTTAAACTTCCTGCCCTCCAGGAAGTAATGGCTATATCTGTTCAGTATGGCAGCCTCGTTGAGGGGCAGTAGTCTCCACACGCCATCCAACCATTCACTGCCTTGGGGACCATGTAGAGAGGAATGACCCAAGGACTGCTGCAAAATGCTGAGTTCTTCCATCTTTTTGAACTCATCCCTGGTATGGAGGGGAGGGCCTTCTGTAATGATTTGGTGCCTCACCTCATGTTTGGGTTCTGCTTAATGGAAGTGAGTCGTGATGATGGAGGGGAATTCTGCTAGGACCCGAGCAAATTCGTTGTCGGCAGTACTCACTGAGTGCAGCTGGGGGCTGGTGAGTTCAGTACCCTTGAGCAAGAGTGACTGAAATGTCCAGGCATGCACCAGCCGATGCCCCTTGAGATCCACCAGGAGTGAAATAGCCACAGGATATTTGCACCCAGTAATAGTTGAGGCACGGCCGCTATCGTAAACTTCCAAGTGAACTGTCTTCCCTGAAGTCGTAAAGGAATGGTGCAGGTGCCAAATTTTTGGATGTTGAAGCTGTTTGCCACTTGGAGCTCCCTGCCCATTTCACCGCAGTGAGCCTTCAGGTTGGTCAGGGAAATGATGCACTATTGTGCCCCAGTGTCCACCTAAAAACTTTGGCCCAACAGTGAGTCTTTAATGTGTAGTAGACTATGGAGTTGGTCAGTCATCGCAGTCATGAATGATGGCTGGCCTGGGCGTTTTCCCTGGAACGTGCAGGGGAAGTGGCATCGATGGGTCTCGGAACCCCGCTGTCAGTGATAGAAACAGTACTGCTCACCAGTGGAGCATGACATTCCGGTGGTCGGTCAGTCAGTCAGTCAGATGGTCGGTAAGTGGTCTTCCTGACCGGGTGCTGTTGACACAGTGCTGTCACCTGCTCGAGTGAAGTGCTGGCATCCCTATTTGGTGCCCACAGCAGGTCTGTTTGGGCAGCTGCCTTCCTGAGGTCATTGAAGCCTTCTCCGCAATGAGCAATCAGATGTCCTTGGGCAGCCTCTCCAGGAAGATCTTCTGGAACAGTGGGCAGGAGGTGTGGCCATCGCTGAGAGTAAGCATGTTGCTCATGAGGGCAGAAGGTTCCCTATCCCCCAAACCATTGACATGTAAACGTCAGGCAGCGTGCTCGTGCTTTGAAAGCCTGGAAGTGTGGGTTAACAGCTCTTTGATGGCCACATACCTTCCTTATTCTGGAGCTGTTGGAGGAAGTCAATGATCCAGGATGCGATGTCTTGATCGAGGGCTCTGACTACGTGGTGGTAGTGCGTGTTGTCAGCGGAGATCCATCGAATGGCAAAATGCGCCTCAGCTTACTGGAACCATACCCAAGGTTGCGATATCCAGAAGCCAGGCAGCTTCAACACCACAGCATTGATTGAAGTTTGTCTTCCATCTTTGGGTCCAAAGCACCATTTGGACCATTCAGGGTCACAACTATAGTGAGGTCACTACAGCTACAGCTGGGTTATAGCTCTCAGTTATAATCTGCAGGAGAAGAAAGACACACACACACCAGGAGAGTGTATTCGACACTGAGTTTATTCAGTGGCAGCTCTGCTTTTTATAGTCAGTTCGGCCACATCACCACAAGGGCATGGCTTGAGTGAGCCAGTTGCCGATTGGTTACCTTGGATGCCAAGGCCCCGATTGGACCCCTGCAATCCACCAGCAATGATTGGCCAGTTTCACTGCTCTGCAAGCAGCCTGTGGAAACAGGTGTTTCAGCCCGGAAGATGTTTTGCCGGTCGCCGCATTTGACTGCCATTTCCTGTGTCAGCCAAAGGCACAGTCCTTGGGCCGCTACATACCCTCATCTTATTAAAGTCATCCTTCAAAACCTTAAAAAGGTTGTTTGGTCTTACCTAATTTTAGATTTTATTACTGGGCAGCTAATATTAGATGTATAATTTTTAAAAAATAATTATATTGATAGAATGGATTAATTTAGAAGTTAATTCAACAAAAACAATTATCTTATTTTGATCCTTAGAGCACCATTACATTTTTCTGCTTCCAAAGTAACTGATAATTTTGTTGTTAAACATATTTTGAGAATTTGTTTTCAATTTAGAACATTTTTTTGGATTTCATAGATTTTAACTTGCTAGCTCTATATTATGTAATTTCTTTTTTTCTGCCTTCTGTGCAAGATTCTGCTTTTCATTTAAGTTGGGTATCCAATCTTTGCAAGCACCAAGCATCATTTCTTTAGATCCCTAAAAATTAGGAGTGTTTTGAATTCTATATTGCTGACACTTCCTCAGGACCTTGTTATAAATACAATAGGGAACTCTATAATATTAAACTGATTCAAAATAAAGCTGATATCAGTTATATATGATTTACTATTAAAGTCTAGGGATAATTCCTTGGATAAGATTAAAAAATTATGGGAGCAAGATCTTCAGCTTTCATTCTCGAACACTACATAGGATTTTAACTGAGAAATGGGAGCCTGCCATTGACTTCTACAATTTAAGGTAGTACAACGAGCCTACTCTTCTGAAATTCAATTAGCTAAATTTTATTCTAACTTTTCTTTAAAATGTGACAGGCGTAGGGCTGAAGAAGGTACTTAGTTACACATGTTTTGGTCTTGTTTCTTCCTTTCCACATTTTGGGAAGAGATCTTTCATTCCTTATCTTTAGTTCTCAATGTGAATCTGATACCTAATCCTTTAATTGCTCTTTTTGGATCAATTAAAGCAACTGATTTGAATTTAACTCTGTCTCAATCCCATGTAGTTTAATTTGCTCTCCTTATTGCTAGTCGATTAATACTGATGAGATGGAAAGATGCTGTCCCTCCCACTCATACACAATGGCTATTTGATATGATGGCATTTCTAACTTTGGGGAAAAAATTAGATATTCTTCTAATGTAATGGATTTAAACTTTTAAAAAATTTTGTGGGGTCCTTTTATTAATTATTTTCATAACCTATATGATCACTTAGATCTGGCTTTGTGTTTTCTTCTAATGGTAGTGAAATTATATGTACTTAACAAATAACTTCAGAAGGTAAGATGGTGGAATTTTAGTAGAGTATTTACATTTTAATTTTTTTTTCAGTTTACCATATGTTATGATACCTAGTTTAAATGAAAGAGATTTTTTTTCTTATATAAGGCTTTCTTTTTTATATTCCCTTTTATATATTATTTTTGATTTATGGTTACTGTTACAAGCCCAAAGGACCCCAAAACCCAGCAGCGATAGACATTCACCAAGACAAGTAGTTACTTAAACAAAAGTTGTTAATTATCTTTAAACATGAAAACAGAATTTTTTTTAACTTATCTCTATTAACTTAACTAACCCAACTTAACCTCCTTTTAATTCTAAGTGCAAGTGTATATTATGTGTGTGTAAATTTAAGAAAAGTTCTTTGGTTCACATTTCAATCTCACAACTCATTCTTTCAAGTTCACTGCTTTCAGGCAATTCTTATGCTGTGCACAGAATTTAACATGTATAAAGTTCACCAGGCTTTGGTGTTCGAAAGGTAAATGTTTACCGCTCAGGAAGATTCTTTGTAGGTTTGCAGAGAGAGATTTGTTGTTCCAGGATTTCCACAAATGAGGTATCACCATTAGTCACCTCAATGTCTCGCTGATGAAACTTGCCCCATCAGGGTTCTCCACATGATAACATCTTTCTTTCAGGCTACCACAAAGTTCCTTTCTGTTCTGCTTATTCCAGGAGAAACATCAGACAGATGGCACTTCCAGCCATCTGCCCCTCGGGAATTTCTGCTTCAGTTCCAATAAGCTTCTCCTGCTTGTTTCAGCTGTGACTGTTCAGTCTCACTCTCTTTCTCTCTCTCTCGTTCTTTCTCTCTCTCTCTCTCACACACACACACACACACACACACACTTCTAAAAAAAACCTCCTTCTCCAGAAAACAATAGGAGTTAGTCTTCTGCTCCCATCTGTACAAAAGAACCCAGAAGTGACCTTACTGTGCACTCTGTCAAAACCCTTGCAAAGAGCCCAGTGTGTCTCTGGACCATTCATTTCATGACATCACTTCAATTAGCACCTACTTGTGAAATTCTCCATAGATTCTGTAAAGTCACTGAATATGAATTCTTCAGTATTTCAAATAAGATCTGTTTAAAAGTGTGTGTATGTATGTAACCTATTCTAATTTTACCAAATTTATCTCCAAAATACATCTACAAATATTACATCTCACTAATATTTGTGTATTATTATTTTAGAAATCAATAAAAAAAATTGAAAAAGAAAAGAACAGGACCTTTGGCCCAACTCCTCCATTACAACCAATTTGGCATTTTGGGCTAGATCCATTTATCTGCAATTGCTCCATATGCTTCTGAGCCTTTCCTATCCATATAACTACCCAAATGTCTTTTGCACATCATAATTGTGCCTGCTTCTACAGTTTACTCCAGCAACGAGCTCCAGATAGAAACATCCTCTGAGTGAAAAAGTTGACCTTCAGGTCCCTCCTAAATCTTCCCTCTTTCTCCTTAAACCTATGCCCTCTTGTTGTAGAATTGCCATTCTTAGGAATAAAAGATACTGAGCATTCACTTTATCCATGCCCCTCATGAGTTTATAAACATCTATTAGGTCACTCCTCCACTTCCTATGCCCTAGGGGTAAAGGCCCAGTTGATCCAAACTCTTCCGACAATTCAAATCTTCCAGTCCCTGCAACATTATTGTTGATCTCCTCTGCACCATTTACAACTTATTGATGTCCTTCCTATAAATGGGCAACTATAATTGAATACAGTACTCTAGGTATTGTCTCACTACTGCCTTACAGCTGTATGATAAGGTCCTAACATTTAAATTTAATTAAAATTTTAATTTAAAAAAATTAATTTATATATACAGATGGTAATGTGCCCTTTTGGCTCACAAGCCCATGCTGCCTAATGACACCCAATGAACCTACAACCAATGGTGAATTAACTACTACCTGGGCACCTAGGCTGAGCTTTAGTAAGGCCCGCCAGTGTTGGTGATATGGGTGGCATTGATGGGCCATGCCCACCCACCTAGTGGCATATCTACTGACAATAGCTCTATGGTCAGCACTGAAATTGTGCCCCCATTCAAACATCTGACACCCATCTTTTAGATAACTTTACCATCTCAAAAGTATGTCAAGCTATCAATGCTGCAGGGATCTCCCAATACACCAATTCCCTCTCCACCCCAGCCCAACCACCAACCCCATATCCTCCCACCCACCCCGACCTTATCCCTGCCGACACTGCCCCCCCCACCCGCCCCTTCCCCAGGCTGTACCAGCAGATGCCTCTCTAGTGCCACTGCTTCCAAACCAATCAATACTGAATGATGCAACTCCACAGCCATAATGGCTTCATTGCCTTGAAGGCCCAGCAGTTTCCCTGACATCATAGCCCTTTCGCATCTTTGCTCCTTCTGATCCATATCCGATTCCTTCACTCCATCCCTCCTCAGCAACATAAATGCATTTTAAGGCTGGGCTGCCATTTTGCAAGACCTAGCAGTGGCCCCAGTCTGAGTCGTGAGGGTTCTGGAGATGTCATGAAGGCTCATGCTGCTGCTTCTTCTCCCCCCTTGCCCACATGCTGCTCTACCCAGGGTGCATGCGGCGCAGCCTGACAATGGATAAGCATCAACGGCTGTCTGACGATCAACCAGGCAGCGACCAATGGAAAGCAAGCTCAGCGCCGGCCTGCCCAATGGGAAGGATGGAGGGGAGGGACCACAATCATTCAGAAGGCCCCGAGTCCTTGGCCCGTATATTAAGAGTGGAATTTATCTTAGGTTTACTTTAAAAGAAGCATGATGCATGAAGGCCACTATGGATGAGTATGGATAGAAGGCAGGTGACGACTGGCAAGCGTGTTTCCCTGGTGCACGAAAAGACAAAGTGGTTCCAGATGCGTAGAGGATTATGGGTAAGGAAGATGGCCATTGATCCCACATTGAGCAGCCGCTGCTGCCCTGAACGGGCCCATTGTTTTTTTTTGATATTGTGGTTTAGTTCCCTTTGGCACCATTAAAGTAACATTTCTATTGTTGTATCCCTTATTTCTATTGCTGCTTGATGTGGGGTCCCCTTACCTTCTGGGCTCCAAGGCTTCAGCCTACTCACCCTAATGGTTAATCCACCACTGCCTACAATATATCTTTGCTTTGCTTTTTATGGATGTTGAAAAGACTGGCTGAGTTCCTCCAGCATTTTGGTGTGTTTTTACTTTAATCAAATACTTTTCAATCTCTGCCTTAAATACACCCATTGAACTGACTTCCACAGTGGTCTGTGGCAACATGATCCACAGACTCATAATCCTCTGACTAAAGAAATGTTTCTGCTTCTGTGTTTTCAATTGATGCCCATTTATCCTGATATTATGCCTTATTGTCCTCAAATCCCCTACTGTAGGAAAAATCCTTGCCACATCTATTCTTTCCAGGCCTCTCAGCATTCAAAATGCCCCTATGATATACCCCCCTCATGCTTCTGTACTCCAACTAGTACAATCCAAGAATCAACTATCAATATTAAATCTTTCATTCCTGGTATCATTCTAGTAAATCTTCTCTGAACCCTCTGCAACACCAGGATGTCTTTTCTCAAATGCGGTGTCCAAAACTGTACACAGTTCTCCAAGTGAGGTCTCACCAGTGCTTTAAAGAGTCTCAACATTATCTCCCTGCTCTTGGATACTATCCATCTAGAAATGAATCCCAAAATTGCATTCACCTTCTCCACCATTGACTCAAACTGAAGGTTCATCTTTAGGGTATCCTGTTTGAGGACTCCCAAGTCCCTTTGCACCTTAGAATTTTGAATTTTCTCCCCATCTGCCAACTCTTGGCCCATTCTCCCAATCTATTCAAGACTCTTCTCAGCCTTTCAGTATACTCAGCACAACCTCACATACCACCTATTTTGGTATCATCTGCAAATTTAGACAGAAAGCCATCTTATTCCATAACCTAAATTATTTATATGCAACATAAAAAGGAGCACCTCCAACACTGACCTCTGCGGAACACCACTGGTAGCCAATAGCCAACCAGAATAGGATCCCTTTGTTCCTTCTCTCCATTTCCTGCGGACCAGCCAATGTCCTAGCCATGCTCATATTTTTCCTGTAATTCCATGGGGTTTCATTTTGTTTAGCAGCCTTATGTGTTGAAGGCCTTTTGAAACTCCAAATACACAACATTCACAGCATCTGGCCTGTCTATCCTACATGTGATCTCTTCAAAAAATTGCAATAGGAAACCTTGCTGACTAGGACCTATCTTTTCAAGCACCTCCAGGTATTCCATAATCTCATCCTTGACAATTGACTCCAACAGATTCACCCCCCAACATCAGGCTAATAGATCTATAATTTCCTTTCTGCTGCCTCGCTCCCTTCGTGAACAGTGGAGTTACATCCACAATCCTTCAGTCCACTGGAAGCATGCCAGACTGCATTGATTCCTGGAAAATCATTACCAATGCCTCCACAATCTCTACAGCTACCTCTTTCAGAACCCAAGAATGCATTCCATCTGGTCTCAAGTAACTTCTATCATGATCTTGACCACACTCACCTCTCTTCTGAGAGAGCCATGAGAGTCCAATATCTTCCACAATGAAGATAGATCCAAAATATTAATTTAGTTCCCCTGCCATCTCCTTGTGTCCTATGACAATTTACCCAGCATAATTTTCTATTGGTCCATGTCTATTTTGGTCATTCTTTTACTCTTTATATATTTAAAGAAAATTTTTAGTATCTTTTTTTGATATTATTTACTTTTCATTCCTAATCACCTTCTTAGTTGCCTTCTCTAAGTTTTTTTTTAAAGTTTCCCAGACCTCTGTCTTCCCACTTATTTTTGCTTCATTTTATGCCCTCCCTTTTGCTTTTACTTTGCACATCAGCCATCTCATTTTCTATTCACAATTTTCTTTCTTTTAGGTATGTACCTGTTCTGCACTTTCCTTATTGCATAAACTCCAGCTGTTGCCGATCTGCTGTCTTCCCCATTAGACTGTTTTCCCAATTGACTTTGGCCAGATCCTCTCTCTTGGGCTGTAATTTACTTTGCACCTCTGAAATACAGACACATCGGACTTTAGCCTCTCCTTTTCAAATTTCAAAGTGAACTCAATCATATTGTGATCCCTGTCTTCTAAGAGTTCATTTCCCTTAAGCTCTCTAATCACCCAATACAGAACAGCTCATCAACAAGAGGCTCCAAAAAGTCATCCCGTGGGCATTCCACAAACTCTCCCTCCTGGGGTCCCACATTGACCTGACTTTCCCAATCATGTTAAAATCCCCCATAATGATCTCAATACTGTCCTTCTGACATGCCTCATCTATTTCTAGTTGTATTTTGTATTCCACATCACAACTGCTACTTGGGGGCCTGCATATACCTGTCATTAGTGTTCTTTTACTTGTACCATTCCTTAACTCAACCCAACCCTTGAGCTCCTGTCCACATTTTGTCATAATTTGTTGAAGGGCTCAAGCCCTTGGATTTGTTGGATTTATACTTCTCTATATTTATACAAATACGTTGGATTTGTATCTTTATCTTTGCTAAATAAAGGACACTGTTTGACCTGCTGAGTTTCTCCAGCATTTTGTCTTTTTACTTCAACCATGGTCTCTGCAGACTTTCGTGTTTTACCACAAAGCAAACAAGAATGGTTACAATGTCAAACCGCTCACAGAACGGTGCTCTCCGTTTAATCTTCTGCAGAACGGTCAACGAATCAAGATAGAGACTTTTAAAAAGACATTTCACTTTTTTAACCATGGGTTGCTTTTAAAAGCACTTAAAATTGCAAACCCATCCCAGGCGCATTTTAGCAGAGATAAGTTTCGTTTATTTAATCACTGAAGGCGATAACACAAAAGAAACACCACAGCGTCGTTTGCAGCCAGATCCGTGTATGCCTTTCCCGAAAATACACATTATTAATACGTCTCAAACATTCACATATATCAGGTGTAACGCCAAGGACATGCTTCTTGGAACTGATTCTGATCTCGTGGAATCTTCGAAATTAGGAGATAACCCCCTCTGGTCCCGACAACCCCACTGCTCTTTTTATTTTATAAACCTACATTTCACTCCCTCCGACCTCGGCATCAAAACGCCTTTAAACGGGGCCTATTCCGAAGGATTCCTAACATTGCTTTGAAGCTTTCCTTAAAAAAAGACAAATCGTGGACAAGCTGGTTCTTGGTTTCCAATCAAAGAAAGAAAATGTTTGCTTCAGTTTGCTTTTACTTTGGGGTGTGTTGTCCACAGAAGTCAATCCAAATGTCTCATTATTAATTGTAAATGTCCAGCAACATATTGCTTTTGTATTTCTCAGAAGACTAGTGAGGACGTTCACTGTATTAGATGGTTTACTTACATGCTGTGCGTTATAACATCGACCACATCTTGATTAATCTAATTATCCTGGGGGGGGGGGGGGGGGGAAAGTCACCTATTGTCTGGGACCCTTTACTGAGGTGGGTTCCAACTCGTCTCATGACAGAAACCACCAAAGTTTTGGAGAAACTTCTGAAGTCATTTCACATACATGGGAGCTGGTGTAACTCAAAGTAAAGAAACACATTTTAATGAACTTTCAGATAAAAATGGAATCTTTTACTTCTGAAATATTGGCTTTTGTTTGCATTAAGAATCTAGATATTTTCACCTGACTGTTAATCCAATATACTGAATTAGCTCATTGAAATTAGGCTTCCTTTTATTGTAATTAACAAGGCGAGCATCACAGTTTATTATTTCAACGTAAGAACAGGTTGGATAAGGTTTGCTAGATCAAGTCATAATTTGTTAGAAATTATGCAGGGTAACCCTAACAGGTATAAATGGGCAGATTTACTAGTAAAGCAGAGTCATCAAATAACATGCCGGTTCAGCTACAAAACATTCTAATAAATAAAATGTAGTGTAGTGTAGGCGCATATTTTGAATCAACCATCTGTAAATACGAGTCAAGCATCACTTAGGCAGATACATTGCGTTTTAATGTCAAGAAATTAATCCTATAAACTCGAAGAACAAATGAATCCATTCGAATCATAACCCGTTACAATTATACATTCAACCAGCACCAATGTAAGTTAATGCTTGCTTAAAAGATAGACTGAGCATGTGAGCACCTGCAATAAACAGATAAGTAAACAACGTAATGACTAAGGGAGAAAGATTTCATTTGTAAACATTTACTGAGGTGACTCAGAATACAGAGAGACGGTTTCAATTTGGCATGACTGGAGTTCGTTTCAGGAACATCAAGTATCAACACGTAACTGGTGCCTACCTAATGGTTAGCAGTTTTGTGTCACCAACCTCCCTTCGAAGCATTTTTTGTTAATGCCAGTCCTCTACCAACTCACCGCCTGATCCATGTGGCCGAATATGTTTTAGAAATGTCACAATTTATACATGTTAGCTTTTGTTCTGTGTATTGTTGTTCGTTATAAAGGGCAGTGCAGTGCCATTGTAATGTTTTAGTTCCGAGGCCAAATCAATTCTTTGCTCGCATGCAATTGTTTTAAATTTAGTTAGGGAGGGGTCCGATTAAGAATGTCACCGAATCGTCAGTGACGTTTCGAACTCATTTCAAATGTTTCATTTCACGCTGATTAGTTTATGCGAACAATTGTATCGCGGCAAATCACCCATATTCTGATTACCGTATTAAAAATAAGTGTTGCAAAGATTTTATACGTGTGAGAATTTGGAAAGAAAAAGAAAGATCAGTACCAACGGAAATGAGGTGGACCGCGTTTCACAAAACCTGCTGGTTGTTTTCTACACTGGTGACCCGCGTTAATGATAATTAATGTCCACTCATCCCAACAATAAAGATCAGATTGAAGGGACAGATTACTGTACCCATAGACCAAAATTACTAATGCTGAATCCATCCGTAGATTGAAGGCACCTTTCATGGCTCTTCGAAAAATAACAGACCTATAAACGAAACCCCAGGTTTCGAAGGTTCAACGTGTGCCACGAAAATGTACAGAGAATTTGGATATTGAAATAGTTTTTCTGGAGTCAAACAATTTCAAATGATAGCTGAAATGGTGAAACAAGGGAATATAGAAGGGACTGCGGACTCCTGAACGAAATATCTGAGATGTAGAAATGTAACAAAAATTCAGGGAAATATTGCAACAGGAATGCAACATCACTGCGAAAACAAAAGGGAAATTTATTACACTCTGTCAACAATTTAAGGAAAGAAACAAGAAAATTAAGAAAACCACGTTAAGGTGTTTCAAAGATAGCGGTTCCTAACCCAATTTGAATGCATAAATTTTGACTTTTTTTTTGTTACTGTCTGATTTGGAAGGTGTAAGATAGCACTATCAAGGAAAACGCTGTCCTTATCTTCTTCAATTGTCTAAGGTGGTCAGCCTGAGCTTCTATTGTGACCAGAATGATTTACATAATTAAACACAAGGATACCAGCTACTCATTATTAATACCAGTTCACAGACTCCAAAATCCTACTTTGATCGAAAGAAAATCTTTGATCTGCGAAAACAGCACTGGCCTCGAATCCTCGCCTGGAGAAATACATGAACTGCAGATGGTAGACTTTTCAGCAAGAAACGAGAATCCGGAGGGACCCAATTGATCAGGTAGCTTTCTGGGGCGAAATATTAGGTCGGGATCCTTTATGAATCTTCGAATTGTAGCCTCTTTATTTCAATACAACGTTTAACTTAAATCCTTATCTTTATTTGTGCAGCACAGAATGAATAAATATCCAAATATTTAAGATTTAAGGAAATCTGACCTTTATCGCCAGAGTTTTAAAAAAAATAATCCAAGGCCTAAAGTCTCAGTTTGTAATTCTCGGCAGTTACTGCCTGACTTGGAAAATGGTTCCAGGTTTAGTTTTCCCCAAACGAAGTCTATTACTGCAAGTACTCTTCTGAACCGATGAACTTGCACCCTGCCCCGATGTCAGATTTATTTAAGTTCCAATTGATTACATTTGGGTAAGATCGTCACCGAGGTATCCATCTAAAAAGTGTGTCTGCCCCCCACCCCCGCCAACTGTATTCGTTATCCATTCTCGACCGAGCTTCAGGAAGACTCATAACTTCCACCTCCCCTGCGCTGTCAATCACACTTCTTACCTGACTCCATTCGAAGTTCAAACCCATGTTCTAGTTCCACCTAGATTCAAAGTGTATTCAATATCTGCCAGCCTGCTCGGACACCGCGCCCATACCTATGGTCCCAATGTCGCTCAGGTCACCCATTCTCGTTCTTCTGTGCCCCTATCACATCTTCAGTGGTTCTGGTTGCCCCTTTCGGATTAGCCCCAAATCTCTGCGACTGTCAAATTCTTGTCAAACTTCATAGCTGAATCCCAAATTGAACGTATTACATTTTTTTTTGGAGAGGGGATTATTTTAGTCTAATTTGGAAGGTGTAAGATAGCACTATCAGGGAAAATGCAGTCCTTATCTCCTTCAATTGTCTAAGGTGGTCAGCCTAAGCTTCTTTGGCGACCTGAACGATTTGCATAATTTACATAACTCCTAAATCCAACATTGATGGAAGAAAATTTCTGTCTTTGATTTGGGGAAATAACATTTTAATGAATGTTCAACTCCTTATTTTAATTCAACGCTAAATGAAACATTTTACTTTATTCGTGTAGAAGGATTCCAATGCAGGTACAAAAATAGAAAATAAATGCAAATATTTGAGATTCTGAACATTAGCGCCAAGGAGTAAAAAGAATCAAAGGCCTCAGCTTGTATTTGTCCGGGGTTACTGCCTGACTTGCTAACTCCAAACTAATTCAGCAGACTTAAAATGTGTATTAAGTATAGATAAATATTAATCCGTTAGTTCTGAACGGATTAAATGCTTCTCTCATTAAATTCGGGGAGACAGATACGGAGATATCCATATAAAACTCCTGCCATCCGCACTGCCTCACTCTGCAGCCACACTTACTACGTTCTCAACCGAGTTTCTCCTTGGGATTCATGTCTCAAGCCCCTCCACGTGGTCCATTTTTTTGGGGGAGGGGGTAAATTTTCAAAGAAACATGCGCAACCCCGAAGCTTTCATCCCCTCTGGTGTTTGTCCCCAACGTCTTCACCCCATTAAGTACTGTACTGTACTGTACCCCATGGTTTCGCTTATTGTTGCAGCACATCTATTAAAAACATAGCATGGAAAAATTCTCCAGATTACACCTGCTCTTGAATGTGAGTGAACGACAGGTTCAACAAGCTGATAGAGATCCAGCCAACGCACATTGGCCTTGTACTTTTTGTTGCGTTCTCACATAGGAAATACTTTAATTTGATGCCGTTTTCAGCTGCTTCCTCCAAAGGAATAGGAAAAATATGTCCACACATTCTGTCGGCATCATACAGGATCTGATCGAAATGAAATTGAATTTATATTCGCTATTATTCCATGGTTCAGAGGCCATGACAGGCCATTCACTTTAAGGTTTACAGCAGTGGTTCTCAACCTTTCTCTTTCCAAGGGCATACCACTTTTAAGTAATCCCTAGGCCACTGATGCTCTGTGATTAGGAAGGGTTTGCATAAGGTGGCATGTGGGTGGAAAGAAAAAGTTTGAAAACCACTGTTTTAATCGTACCTCAATGACTCGTTACGTGCACGTTTCACAACTTCAAAGGAAATAGACCATGGCCATTTTTCTCAAGCCAAATATTTCTTGGCCTTGAGCTGTGATTCTCAACCTTCCCTTCCCACTCACGTACCACCTTAAGCAACCCTTTACTAATCACAGAGCACTGATGGAATAGGGATTACTTAAAATGGCGTGTGAGTGGAAAGAATAAGATTGAGAACCACTGGACAGCATCGAAATAAAAGTGACCCTATTAAAAATAAACAGACATTCGTGCTTTGGTCACATAGCATGTATTTGACATTTGTATTCAAATAGTATTATTTATACTCTGCACGTGACCTTTCCACAAAGGTATAAGTTAAGGGGTCAAACTTGGTGCACAACTTTTGTCAAAGTCTGGACTAAATGACAGGAAATTATATTGGACTTTCATTGCTGGGAAAAAAGTGGCATTCTTTTTATTACCCCCTCCCTCAAATGGATCTGCATGGAAAGCTTTAAAAGTAGAACATTATCGATATAGCCGGAGTGCGTCTATTGATTTTTAATCCAATGATATTAACTTTGACTTCATATCTTTAAGTTCGTTAGCATGTGTTCTTTCATTTTAATTTTTAGACAAAGAATTGTATTATTTTGTTATATTAATGAAACCGCGAGACCCGCTGAGTTCTTCCAGCATTTCTGTGTGCTTTTGTTTTATTAATACTGAGCAAGGTGTTCTTCAGGTCTATTACCAGACTTAAATAAACACCTATTTTTTTTTTGTCTCGTAAAAAGATCAGGGAATATTTTAAATTCGAAAAATCAACATTCGTTTTTGAAGGCAAAGTGACATCGAAAAAAAACACCAAAAATATTTTAAATAACACGATGTTCAGTTCCCTTTTTTCATTGAAATATTTTATCATAAACTAATCAACTGTTCAGGTCACACACAAAAAAATATTCCCTATTGTTGCTGGAGAACTGCCCTCTTTCAAGGTTTTCTGAACAATAAGAAAGATTTTTGGACAGTTGGTAGCAGTTCAAGGCGACTCCCAGATATTAGGGATAAACAATGCACTTTATCTCATTCATGTTTTCACTTTCTCTTTATGAACAATAAATATTACCCAGAGTAAACAGCGCGCAACACATTTTAAAGGTGAACTTCTCCGTGATCGATTTGGACAATGACAACGCGGTCAACGTCTTAGTCTTCAAGGTTAACACAGAACCTCCGCTTCATCATCTTACATGTAATTTAGAAGGAACGCCTTTGATCTCATCAGAGATTTAATTTGTTGAATAATTTTAACATTTTTTATGGACAAAGTTTTGATTATATTTAATTAAAATAAAATTCCGTTAATGTTCAAATAGAATAAAAATAAGGTAAGTTGATAAATTATGATTAGAAGTGTAAAGATCTCGGTTCGACACTTGTTCCAGGTCAACAAAGTCATAAACAAACCGCTGGCTTTAGAAAGGGATTCTGTATTTTTTTCAGGAAAGACGGAAAGTATTAATCGTTAACCCCAAATTGTCTTCAAATTCGGAACCAAAGGAAGATTCATCCGTACAACATTTATATAGCTCCGGATCTACAGAAGGTCGAATTGAAGAGATGACCACAATTTACTTCATGGAAATTACTGTAAGTTAAATAGAGTTCACGATTCCAAATTGATATACCCCAAGCCCTAAAAGAGGTTTGTCTTTCTTTTCTTTAAAATGCCCTGCGAATGCTTTATGACTTTTTAACCGCCCACAAGGTGTTTCGGTAGGAGGGGAAATGGGGTTGTGTTGTGGGAGGCAAATGAGATGGAAAGCTGCATTTTATTTTCAGAAATTTGAATAATAAGCATAATCTTGAAATGGCTGGAATAACACGCTCAGTTACTCATGGAGGGCAGGCGCAGAGTTGACACCATCATCCACCCCCCTCCCCCCAACCTTGGCTGAAGTTATGGAGACACTGTTGAAATAAGGGACCATCCCTTCAGGACAAAGATGAGAGAAGGAAACCCAGAGAGGGGAGAAACTTTGGGTGGAATTCTCCACTGAAGGCATACATGCCGATTTTCATCCAAGACAAAGATTGAAAGATTTTAAAATATTAGGAAATTCAAAGAATGTGGGGTTCATGAAAGAAATAGTATCAGCCATGATATGATTGAATGGAGAAGCATACACGAGAGGACGATTTGGTTTTTTTTCTCTCAGTAATGTTAAACGTGAAATTACAGGATTGTCGTGAAATCCACCAGGTTGGGTTCATGTCCTTCAGAGAAGGAAACCTGCCGTCCTTACTGGTTGACTCTTTGTGACTGCAGACCACCAATGAGGTTAACCTTTGGTTATCTCATCAGTTTAGGGGGTAGTTACAATAAATGCCGACACATCGCATTCACATCCCGTGAATAGGGTTAATGCAGATATTTAATTTAGTACATTGGCCTTGATTCACCTGATTGCAGCTCATTTATAATACTGCATCACAAATAACACGAGTCATGGCAAGGAGAAGTTCCGAGTCGCAGGTGCGAACTTAATCGGCTGGATTTCAATAAACGTCCGCGATATTATTTTCAACTATATTGATTTGATTTAGACAGCCATGGTTGGACGCTTTAAACAGTTTAAAGCAGCTCGAAGAGATTTGGAAATCTCTTAGCACGACATTATTTGAGAGAAGTCCAGTTTTGGGGCTTGGGGCTGAGGAATAACGGGCGGTAGGTCTGGGAGTGTAGGTCCCGCCCACACAGCCTTTCCCGGAAAAGTCCCGCCCTGTGCCTTCTCATTGGTCGCTATTGTATTTATCAAGCCTGGTTGCCAAAAAGTTTGCAGCATCTGCAAAAGGAGAATTTGAGACAGGCAGGGTGCGTGTGTTCCCGAGCCGAGCCAATTGTCGCCCCGTCTATCCCTTGCGTCCGAAGAACAGCAGTCAACTCAGTTCTAACTTCACTCCACTCCACTCTTTCAGGAATGAGCAGCCCCGATGCTGGTTACGCCAGTGACGACCAGATTCAGAGTAGGTGCAACATGACGGGGATGTTGCCGACAATGGGATCCTGCCAGTGGGCTGAATCCATGAGCTCTCTCGGGGATACTAAGGTCGGCGGCGCAACTGATCAGGCGGGCAATCCCAGCAACCGATCGAAATCTGAAAACCGCATCCGTCGGCCGATGAACGCCTTCATGGTCTGGGCAAAAGACGAGCGCAAAAGGCTGGCGCAACAAAACCCGGACTTGCACAACGCCGAACTTAGCAAGATGCTGGGTAGGTCCTACTACGGGGTGAAGAGGAGAGGGGAGGGTGGGGGCAAAATCCCGCTATGGCATTGAAGCTGTTTCTTTACTCAAAATAGCAACGAGGGATCAATTAAACCGACGCTTCCGTGAATAATGTGCCTGTGTCGGGCTAAAATGTGCTGTCGGCTGAGAAGTGTTGGCTTAAGTAAAATGGAATTAAATATATTAAAGTAATAATTGCACGATTAGGTGGCGTTGAGATGAATTCGATCATGCGTATGTTAACTGCTTACATTCTGCACCTGCAGGTAAGTCATGGAGAGGCCTCTCCTTGACTGAAAAACGTCCCTTTGTGGAGGAGGCTGAGAGACTTCGGGTCCAGCACATGAAAGAACACCCCAACTACAAGTACCGACCCAGGCGGAGAAAACATATCAAAAGAATAAAGCGAGTGGACACAGGCCTGCTGATGCACAGCATCTCTGAACAACAGCTGAGCAGCGATGGGCGCGTCTGTAACCAGAACATGAACCTGTCATTCCACGACACCGGTTACTGCATTCAAAGCCAGATTCCCCAGCTCAACCACTACCGGGAAGCGCAAACCATGGCAACTAGCATGGAGAGTTTAGGCTTACCAACTCCCGAGACTTCCCCTTTGGACGTTTTGGAGGCAAATTCTGTGTTTTTTCCAACACATTTGCAAGAAGATTGTCAAATAATGCCTTACGCCACCAACACGGGATATCAACACCCCGACTACTCCCCACAGGAAAACCAAGTCGCCCTTTTCCGCAGGCAGAGAGCTGAGGTGGGGATGCCCCAGGATGATCAGATGGGACATGACTGTGGTTTCCACGGGATGTTCAGCTCTTGCCATAATATGGTCGCAATGTACTACAGCCAGATGTGCTCGTCAAACGGCCAGCGGCCTCAGAATGTGCACGTTGGGCAACTCTCTCCACCCCCCGAAGCGCACCGTGTGGACCACCTGGACCATTTGAGCCAGGCCGATCTGTTGACGGAAATGGATGGCAATGAGTTCGAGCAATACCTCACGTCGGTCGCGCGACCTGATCTGGCCGGACTTGCTTACAATGCGCCCGAAGCAAATCCGAATGGACTAACTTCTGCGGAGAGCAGCTTGATTTCCTCCGTCCTTTCCGATGCCAGTAGTGCCATGTACTACACCAACTTCACTTCCGCGTAATGGACTTCGAGTCCTTTCTAAAATAACTGGGCAAACGTATCGACAGTATTAAAACCAAAATGCTTTCCTTAAAATTGTAATTGAGCTCAGGGTATTTTGTAAAATGTTGCCTGATAAGGAAAAAAAAATCACTTTATTTAATATTGTATATTTAAACCATGTTTGCTTTCATTTTGTGCTTCGGATGACCACGGTGGGGTTTTGGTTTGTATCCTTCCAAACCACAATGATCTTAAACATTGTATTTTTTTTAACTTTTGGAATGTATTGTCTAATAATGGGGGACATCTGTAGAACCAATCTCTCTTCATGGCAGTTTGTACTGGTCGAGAATTGCTTCAGCAATCATTATGTAAATATTTAATTTCTTATTGAAATTAGAATGTTTTGTACTTTTTTGCACTTTTATTATTAGCTAATAAAGTTTTGGACTCAGCATTTGTAATTGTCTTAAATCTTTTAACATGATCACTTCAGTTATAGGATAGATAGGATCCGCAAATCTTCGTTTCCTTCTAACCAAGGCAGGGTACAATCTCGAAAAACATACAATTTCGACCAGCAACCGGCAGAGCTGCTTTTAACTGCAATGACCATTGTAGATAAATTGAAACTGAATTGTCAACACTTCATTCCGTCAAATATTTCAGTAATTTAGAAGGGTCTTTATTACACCTACATTACTCTTTTGGGGTCGGAGGAATGCTTTAATTTCCTATTTCAGAAATGTTTTTCGTTATGAATTCGAACACTTGATCCTTAAAAAACGCGCAGGACAAAAAAAAAAGTCTTCGTTCCCTTCACATTGACTGGACTTGAAGATCCGTTAATACAAGGGCAAAGTCCACCGAATGTTTAAAGTTCGTCAGCTTCCCGAATGTTAAGAGATAATCGGTGTAGGTAGGTGACACCACCAAACAGATTCTTCAATAAATGGGGAATTGGGGCTAAGGTCTTGAAACTAAAAGTAAACTTGGCATATTCAGGGGATTACCAATTTGAAAATTAAAACGCCAAACAGCTCATTGTCCACATAATAGCCGTAAAGGTTTTTATTCGGTGACACTATCGTTGCACCAGCTGGCATTTGACCAGCCAGTTCTGTTAAATCTTCTGTTAAAGATGCACTCAGAATATGCACTAAATACAGAAACGCTTGAGACCAAAGGTCAAATGGAATCCCTTTTTTGATAACATCTCATTTCTCCTGTTTGCGAACCATCAAAATTTCGTTTTAACTTAATTCTGGCCAATACAATAGTATTTTAACAAGATTTGCTCTCTTCAATGTCCCTGGGCGACGTTCACTGCGCGGAGACTTCGCCTGGTTCAGGAACGTCCTCTGAGCCATTAGAAAGTTATTAGCAACTATTTCCCGTTTCCCAGCCGTGCCTGTAACCATAAATATTCCAAATTAACCCAAGAGTTACGGGCATTTCGCTCGATATTAAAATTAATAGACCGACCCTCCGAAGTATTGGAATGATTATTTCGGATTTTGTTCTCGTACAGGTGTTTTAACCACCATCCAGACATGACACGAGGCAGAAAGAGCAGATTTCAAATTGCTCTGGTAATAAGTTTCACTATATTTCGGAACTGATTGGGATTTGTATAAATGAAAATATAGTTTAATTTGCAGAGAAGCAAAATATAGATAGGCGGATTACATCATGAGTGCCGGTGGGGGGTGGGGGGGGGGGCGGTGGGGTGTCCGGATATTTTTAAACATTCAAGGGGAAACCAGATGAGGTTAAGAGAGGGAGGGAGGGGGTGGGAGTGTTGACAGCTTTAGCTGAAGTAAGTACAAACTAGACATAATACGTACTAGCCTATTCCTGTGGTTTAAATTCTCTGCTGGATGAATTTTAGTGGTCCAGCAGAATGCAATTTAAGAGCAGGACTAATATCTTCACAAGTAGTGAAGTTTGAAGATTCAATTTATTGTCATGTAATAAAAAGTGTCATATTATTCAACTTTTCTTTTCTGCTGTAAGGCAGGCAGATTCACCATCAGCAGAAATTGCCTGAAGTGCCTTTTACAGTCAGAGAAAGAGAAACAAAAGAGAGTCCCCTCCCCTCTGCACCCCAGAATTGCTGAGTGTCCATGGATTCACCTTCAGAGTTCCCACGGCCCCTGAAGACACACAGAGTCCAGTCCAAACCATAGGCAGCCCAAGCTCCAGGTCTCAACCTCTGGCATGATTAGCAACCCTTCAGCTCCCTTGGCACCCTCTCACATATCGATTCCAATACCAGTTTCACCTCCAGCCAGTTTCAAGCCCAGTCTCCAGCAATCCATAGCCTTGTGCAAGCCCCTTAATTGCAGTATCCAGCAACCCGCAGCCTCCGCAGATTCCCTGCCTCGAGTCATCTGTGTGGCTCCTTCAACGAGAGCACCTCTGCATGGTCAACCTGTGGGCCGTCTTCTCTGCTTCTCCTTAGATGGGGGATGGTCGCTCTGTTTTAATGTGACACGCGCCATTCCTCCACCTCCCTGGAGTTTGCAATGCCTTGTGGCTGCTGTTGATCATATGTGCCACCATCTTGGGTGTAGAGCTTGTGGTTGTGGGATTTTAAATAAAACTACGATTGTCTCCTTTAACAGGCCTTTCAAGTCTGTATGGAGCTTACAGCAGTTGGACTGGGTAGTTTGAACCTATGAAATACTGTGTTCTCCACTCCCCATTCTCCATGGGTCTATTCCAGCAGCTCTGCCATTGCCACAATTTTCATTGAATAATTCACTATAAAGGAAAAACTAAACAAATTTGGATGGACATTTGGGGAAATATTTTCATAATATCAAACACAATAAATGCAAATAAGTGAAAAGTAATTAATGGCATATTTTGTGGGTTTCCATCATTAGCTTTCAGGACTACCTGTATTTCTGCTATTCCAGGCTTTTGAATTCACTGGATCATGGACATTGAACCAGATTCAGATTCATATTTCAGATTTATTGTCAGCATACATACATGTCATCACATACAACCCTAAGATTCCTTTTTTCCTGCAGGCACAGCAGAATTGGTAATGTAAACAATAAACTGAACTCAGTGTGTGACAGCGTATATAGATATGTTTTTGGGAGATAAATTGGGAATGATTTGTTAGAGTAGGTTACATACAAACACTTTAAAACAGATCTTCCCCATGCTAGACATGTCAGGGCCAACAGCTTTTGCAAGAGCTTTGAAGATTGCTCAAGAGACTTCACTAATGGATTGTTGTTTACAAAATCATTTGTCAGAGTCACTTCTGCCTGGAGCTGTAGTAAGAGGGTCATGTGCTTTTGCAAGCAGAGAGAGTCAAACAGGTTTTCTGTGTGTGTGTGTGTGTGTGTGTGTGTGTGTGTGTGTGTGTGTGTGTGTGTATGTCAGAGAGAGAGAGAGACATACACACACACACACACACACAGAGTGACATATACACACACACACACACACACACACACACACACACACACACACACACACAAACAAAGAGATCACTTGAACAGTGTTACAGCCAGCAGACAGCAGCTGGGACTGGAACAGGACAAACTGGCAAGCATGTGGAAAGCCCCATTTTGGAAGATGGCCTGGTCAAAGTCCTTGTGGTTCATGCAAGAGAAAAGGACTGGCTGTCTAATGTTTCACTTGGAATAAGTGAAACAAAAAGGAACTCTGTGGTGACCTGAAAGAAAGGAACTCTGTGGTGACCTGAAAGGGCAGGTTTCTTCAGCAAGACACTGAAGTGGCTGATGGAAGTAAATGTACCACAAATCTCTCTCTGAAAACTGGCAAGAACCTTCCTGAATGGTAACCATTTACATTTCAAGCACCAAAGCCTGGTGAACTTTATAAATGTTAAATTCTGTGCACAGTTTAAGAATTGCCTGCAAACCAGTGAACTTGGAGGAATGAGAAGTGAGGTAGACTGTGAACCAAAGAACTTTTCTGAACTTGCACACATGTTACATGCGCTTAGAATTAGAAGGGGGTTAAGTTAGGTTAAGTAACTCAATAGTGCTAAGTTAAAGTTTGATTCTATTTTCATGTTTAGATAATTAAAAGCAACTTTTATTTAAGTAACCATTTGTCTTGGTGAATATCTATTGCTGCTGAGTTTTGTGGTCCTCTGGGCAAGTAACAAGTGAAAACATTTAAAGAAACAAAGTACTGTAAACAGATAATGAATGTAAACAAACTGACTGTTCAATACAGAGAGAACAAAAAGAAAATCAATAAAGTGCACAAGTGTGAGTCCTTAAATGAGTCTCTGATTGAATTTGTCATTGAGGAGTCTGATGGTGGAGGGGTAGCAGCTGTTCTTGAACCTGGTGGTGTGAGTCTTGTGGCACCTAGACCTCTTTCCTGATGCCAACAGTGAGAACAGAGTGTGTGCTGGGTTGTGAGGGTTTTTTGATGATTGCTGCTGCTATCCAACATCAGCGAACCCTTTAGATATACTCAATGGTGAGGAGTGTTTTGCCTGTGATATCCTGAGCTGTGTTCATGACCTTTTGGAGGGGTATATGCTCAGGGTTATTGGTGTTTCCATATCAGACCACGATGTAGCTAGTCAGCACATTTGGAGGGGTATATGCTCAGGGTTATTGGTGTTTCCATATCAGACCACGATGTAGCTAGTCAGCACATTTTCCAGATGATGCAAGACTTTGCAAGAACCATAGAGAACCTAAGAACAGTTCTCTTTGAGATGGTGTTGTACATTATGATTTATGTTCCTTTCAGTTTTATCTTTAACTTTCTTTGTACAAGATATAATACTGCTTGCAACCATGCCATGTCATACATCCTATCCAATCGTATCATCACTGACCTGTCTTGGTTTTCATTCTTCCAATGTGTCATATTTAAAATTTTCATATTTATGTCCACCCTTGTTATCTCACCATGTAGAGTAACCACTTCAGACCTTTTCCATCTTGGATCCCCATATGAACTGGAAGAAATGCCAGGGCAGAGGTGCAAAGGATGGACCATGCACAGTGGTACTGAGAGCACATTGTACATGATGACCAGGTTCTTCCCTGTGATTGAGTGGGAGAGCCATGCTTATATACTCAATTTCTGATGGACCTTCGCATTCCATTCTGACCCCATTTTATGCAAGCATTGACCCCTCTAAAGCAAGCATCGACTCCTCTAAACCAGATCCCCAACCCACCAGATAGTCAGATCTGACCTTGAAGGAGATGGTGGACTTTTCAGATCAGTTACTGAAGAACATTGCCTTGCTCTCTTGGTTTATCCTGGTGCCCAATGTGGACTGAAAGTGGCCACAGAGGCTGATCAGTCTGTGGACCAATTGTATATCTGAACAGGAGTCAATTATGTCATACATGTACAGGAAGGACTTGACCTGAGTGCCTCCACTGCCTGGGATCATCACTCCTCTTATGCTCTTGTCTTTCCTGATGGATTCTGCAAAGAGTTTGATGTAGCACACAAATAACAACGGAGAGAGGGGCAACCCTGACTGACTCCAGACTTGACAGGAAAGTTATCTCTTTCCCACCCATTGATCTGGACTTCATAATGGATGTCCATATCGAGCAGTTCAATTTCTGATTCCCTCACTGAAGCCCATTTTGGAGAGCCCAACCATCATGTACATGTGTGATATTTGGTCAAAAGCCTTCTCCTGGTCTCAGGTGTCCATTTGTCTGTCCAACACAAAGTTATCCCTGAGCAATGTGAGACTGTCAGAGCCTTTACTGCCTAGAACCATAAAGCACCTGTCCCAAAATAATTATTGATGGCTCTAGAGAGGAACCCCGCGTGCTGTGTAAAAAGCGTGGAACCAGGATGGGGGTGCCATTCTAGTTCAGACTTTTTTTTGTTGCCTAGACCTCTTGTTGATTTTGTGAACCGCCTACAGTGCAAACTGCACTTCAAACATTCCAGGACCAACTTAGGTCATGATGTGTGTTGTGTACTGTAGTTTTCTTAGTATATTGTGTACCATAATTTTATTTAGTGCTGCCTGCTCTCTCCTGCAGTCCACTGTCCTGCTCTGTTCCGGTGGTCCTCTGCCTGCTCTCTTTTGCTGTAGCTGGAGAGAGCAGGCACAAAGTGGCAGTTCAGAGTTACACAGAACCCCCAGAGAGGGGAAACGTGTGAACACAAGGGGGATGATTATCCCGGTGCCTGCATATTGACAAACTAACTGCAACACTAACATCTAACACTAACCCTAAAACTAACCCTAACATAGGAACATAGGAAGTAGGAACATGAGTAGGCCAAAAATGGCCCATCGAGCCTGCTCCGCCATTAAATAAGATCATGGCTGATCTAATTTATGACCTAACTCCACCAACCTGCCTTCTCCCCATATCTTATTAACACTAACCTTAACCCTAACCCTAATCCAACCCTACTCTGAAACGCCACACCTAACCCTAGCCATAGCTCCAACCATAGCCCTAATCCTAACCCTATCCCAAATCCCACACCTAACCCTAACTCTAAGGTGTGAATATAAGGTCATCTCTATGCAGATAATATGCATACTCCAGGATATATCAAATGCACAACAAGTATCGGAAAGGAAATAAGGCACTGATCTAACTAAGAGCTAGAAACAGGCACAGGGTAATGAAAGCATGGGCCTGTGGTGGCCTGCCGTGGCGGCAATCAAGCCGGTTGTCTGGGCAGCGAGTATAACCAAAGGCCAGCAGCCCATGCAGTGGCACTGGCCCCAACAAGTGAACTGGGTGGGTGAATGGCAAGTGAAGCTTAAAGGCCAATGACCTCAAAATGACACTGGCCTTGCTGCGCAGCCAACAGACAGGGACAGCACGTGGGGAAGGGCATTATTATGCAGAAAAGTACCCGTGCGCGGGAAATCTGCTTTTGTTATCCATGTTATGATGTCAGTCAAGTGGGGCCAAGGCGGGAACAGGGCAAGTATAAAAGTAGGGCTTGAGACCTAATAAAACTCAGAGCTTAACCTGACTAAACTATGTGTGTGTGACTTCTTTCGAGTATCGCACAGCTATAGGACAACCAAAAGTGGCAGTTTATAGTGACACAGAACCTCTGAGATAGGAGACCAGTGAATACAAGAGGGGTGATTATTCAGATGCCTGCAACTTGACAAACTAATCTGAACCCTAACCCTAATCTAGGTCTTCAAGATTGTGAGGACAATTGCAAAGCACAAAGATTTGACACTAGGTTTTTCAGGTTGTGAGCAAGCTGGTCTGTGGGTTTGTCCTCTGTTTGAAAAGCTTGAAGTCCACCGCCCCACCTCGATTATTTAAGGTCGTATGTAAATGGAAAGAGAAAGTTTGAAATCCACTTCTTTTGATCAATGCTTGCAATAGATTTTCTCATGCTCTTTTATAAATTGTGTGCTTATGTTTTATTAAATTGTGCATGTATTTTCCAACACACTTTTATACATCATGCATGTACGTTTTAGTAATTTGTGCATGTATTTTCCCAAGCTCTTTCATAAATTGCGTGCATATGTGCTTTATTCCCACTGAGATTTTCCCACACATCTTGCATTAATTGTCGTCTGTTAATAAAAGTAACGTTTGATAGCAAAAGCTTGTGTCCAGACTCATGTCTCACGAATTTGACATTTTGTCAACACAACAATGACCAGTGTGGGGAGTGATACCGTTAGTGTCGGCATTACTCACCATTATCAACCTAATTTCAATCTCGCATATATTGATGAATATTTTTGAGCCATTTCTTGGGATAAACTAGTGGGTCTAACATGACGTCAAATACATTATGTTATACATGATATTAGATGCAGATGAAGATGCTATTGAATTACATGTCCCATCCCTTTCATTCACCCCTTTTGAATG
Organism: Narcine bancroftii; assembly: GCF_036971445.1. Taxonomy (NCBI): domain Eukaryota; kingdom Metazoa; phylum Chordata; class Chondrichthyes; order Torpediniformes; family Narcinidae; genus Narcine; species Narcine bancroftii. Next base: position 299,379,610 of record NC_091470.1, on the reverse strand, counting down.
AAGAATGCCGGAATATCGGAGGCTATTCGTAACAGAAAAATCCTGTGATTACTGTGTAAAAATCATAAATGTTAACTACACTCTCATCCAAGAGGGACCTTTGCCTGGCTCCACTACTTTCTCAATCACATTTGCTTTGTAGGGAAGTAATTTTTATCTCTTTAAAGTCACATTAAAACATCCTGAAATAATCCCATCACAAATGGCTCTTTATCAGTTTCTGAAGGTTTTCACCTGATTCTCCTCAGTCATTTCTTTAGCATCCTCTATTCTAACTCATTTGAAGCCCTTGCATTTTCTGACATAGTATTGTCTGCATTGAGTGAACATATTGGATTGCAGGGAGGTACTAGACTATAAGTAGATTTTTTTTGTGTGTTCCTTGAGCCAATTCCATATAATGATTGCATTTAGCTGGCCCCAGTGGACATGCTAGTTTATACACAAGAGGAAAGTAATCCATATTTGGTTGATGTGCATATTTCTTCTCCATTTTGATGGCACTAAGTCACCGTAACCATTCAAAGGTTTTCCTATAGGTTTCTGTTGTTCTTTCAACACTGATCTTACACCAAAGTACCATTTGATTTGCATAAATAATCGGACATTAAGCTATCCATGGTAATCCCATCTACTGGGTGAATCTGATTTCTTCCTGAGGTCCACAGCATCAAAGAAGGTAGCTAGTACAGTCTGTTCAATTCAATCCACATGTTATTAAGAAACAGTTGAGAGAACTGGATACAGCAAAGACTGGGCAACATTGGAACTGAGGTGATGATGATTATCACTCCAGATGTAGCCTGGGCCAAACTATTTCAATTACTCTCATTCTCCCAAAAAAATGTGAAAAAATTCTGAGTATGGTCCCATAAGGAAATAGAAGAACTATTCTAATATGGTTGTTGCAGTTTATTGGTCCATTATGAGTCATTTGCAAGAATTAAGTCTTATCAATAGGACCATCAAGTTAGCATTTATGTAATGTCTACAAATAATATAAACAATCCACCGAGTTTCGACACTTAATTTCAATACTGCATTCAAAGATTTTCATAAACACTTGGAATTCAAGTGGGTCATCACCAAAAACTGGAATCTTTCTCTTGGGCAGAGAAAAGAGTGTCTGTAGCCCCTTTTCCATTGGCCTCCCAGTTAATTGGTTGTGCAGTATCCCAGGATAGGAAGCCCTTAGTGCACACATGTCAAACTCTGGCCCCCGGGCCAAATTTGGCCCGCGATATAATTATATTTGGCCCGCAAGATCATTTCAAAAATGTATTAGAGGTGGCCCGCTGGCCGCCGCGCCAGCATAGCTAATACTACCAGAATGCATTGGCGTCAGCCCGCTAATCGCCCCCACCTCCTCTGTTTACGTTGCAGGGTCTCACCGTGGACTCTGGTTTTGGGGCCTGGCCAGTGTCAGGAGAAGCCAAGGCCGCTTCCCAGCGCCCGGAACCGGAGGCCTCGGGCCTGACCTCGCCAGGACCGTTGCCCACTCCCCCTCCCTGCCGCAGGCCGACCCGCGACTCACGGTGACGGGGCCGCTGATCCGCCGAGATGCCGCCCTGCAGCGAGAGCCGATGCCCCCGCACGGTCGTTGTCCTACCCGATCGCCCGCAAACCCCGCCCTCCCGCACACAGGCCTGAGTAAGGATTATGAACTTTAATCTCAGGATAAAACGATCTTCCAATAGTTTCATGTCACAGTGATCAATATATTCCTGGTTAAAAATGGTCCTGCACCTGGATACAAGCTCATTAGGCATAAAACTTGAAAAGTGTGTAAATCAAAGGATATCTGTACCAATGGAAAAATTTGCATGGCAAATAACCCTGCTAGAGTTCATGCCAACAATCAGTCACCCATTTGGTTGTTTCAGGAATCATGTTATTCTCCCACATTCTCAATAGCCCTCAGATTTTACTATTCGACAGCACACTGGCAACATTTGACAAATCCTCTATAGAGAAATATTATTTATTGAATATTTTATTTCTCATTTGTTAATGCTTCTGGAAAGAATTTATCCAAAACTATTATTAAACATTTATTTTAATAAGAAAAAGTTTAACATTACATATGTTGAAAGAATAGAAAACATGCAGATGTTGTTGAAAATTTTCAATAAATATTTAGTTCGGCCCTCGACTTAGTCCAAGTTTTTAATTTTGGCCCTCCGTGAATTTGAGTTTGACACCCCTGCTTTAGTACACAACTCATCGCTGGTGATTGGAATGTTCTACCTTCAACTGGAAACGGATGACTTTCTGCTGCCCCTTTTTCACTGGTTTTATCAGCACGTCGGCATCAAATGATGACAGGGATATGAGTAGGGATCAAGGTGGTTAATCCCTGGTGTGAATTTGATGCTGGCATGCTGATAGTTTTCTTTTTCCACTAGACCCTGTCCCAGTTAATTCCTGGGACAAGGTGCCAGTAGAAAAGGGGCTTGTAACTGCATTAATAATGATGCAGCGATATTATCTTGTCCTGTGATGCCTGGATGAAAGTTACTTTGTTCACCCAGATTTCTAATACTTGCGGGTGGTGGTATTCAGTTTCACCTGATGGCATTCAGTTCACATCTCTCTCCAATTGGGTCATTATTGGAGTATGAGATCTGGCACCTTCCCTTAACCTGATTAGTTCGGGATCTTGTGCATCTCATAACTGCAGCACTGGCTCAGCACCATGCCTTAACCTGTCTAGTTCAGGACCAAATATGCCTTGTGGTTGTAGCATTGGCTCAGTCTTAGTTTTCAATATTTTCTTTTTCTGTTGTCCTTCTTCAAAGCGCGATGGTTTAGATCATTTAACTTTGAACACCAGATACCACTGAGCCTTCTAGTGCCTTTGTCCTGACCTGATTAACAGCAATTTCTGTGTGCAAAACCAGCAGCTCCTGTTGCTTCTTTAACTGCTCCTCCTGCTCTTCAAAGGAATATCTCTCTTGAAGCAATTGCTGCTCCCTTTGCCTCTTCAGCTGCCTTTTCAACCTCTCCTCCTGCTGCTGATTTTATATCTTTATCTGCTCCTGTTGCCTCTTCAACTGCCTCTTCTGCTCTTCTAAGTTTATTTAGAAGGAATTCATTTATTGCTTCAAGACCTGCCATGTCTGCCTGAATTTTTAGATGCATAGATTCAGTACCTGAAGCTCTGGAGCCTGATTTGGAGCTCCCCTTACTTCTGCTATAGGTCCTATGAGGTCCAATATGTCAGATGTTTCCTTAATATCTGACTCTGTCTCCATTTTGGATTGCCCATCCTCCTCACCACCGGCTTGTGGGACTGCTTCAGCCACTTCCTTGTGGTTGATCTTAGTTTCTCTTAATTTTTTTTTGTAGTAATTCTGTGGGATCTGTATCCACAGCATCAGTAACCTGCTTGTCTATATCCTCTCTCAGTCTTGCTTGAAGCGTCGCTTTGCTTCCACTTGCCTCTAATTGCTGACTTTGCAATTCTTCTATAAGTTCCTTTTTCTTTACCTTCTCAACATGTAGCTCCTGAGGTGTAGCAACTTCAGCACAAGCTGCCATCTTGTCCATCCAGTCGATCATCACACTCAGACATCAAACATGCACGGCAATTACTCCAAAACCAAAGCAGTCCTCAAAGGATAAGGGGCAGTTTCTCCAAATTGTATTCTTACTTGCAATAAACACACAGAAGAATCCTTTAGTAAGGCTTCTCACTTCTTCATCGGTCTTGGTGCTGTTGACATTTAGTCCCTCTTTCTTTGATATACTCTAAACAGAGCCCAATCGATTTAGTCAAAATTCCAAATCCAATTTCAAACTTTCTATTGTCTGAAATTCTGTCTTTTATTGACTAATGAGTCAATAATCCTTTTATTTACTAAATATTGCAACTATCTTCCTCTATAATCACTTGGAAAGTCTTGAATGCCATTGTTCATGACTTGTTTAAACAAATAATCCATACTAAGGTTTAATTGAGTTTTTCACAGTTTATTAAACCCTGTATATCTATATCAATAACTACATTATTACAACTTATTAAACAGTACTAAAACAATGATAACAAAAATTAAACAGTACTTAAAAATGATAATTAAAATGGTCAATAAATGTTCTTGGACTAATTTAAGCCCATACATCTTCACAGAACAAAGGAAAAGCAAACTAAATGCTATCTCAAAACATGCAGAAAGTTATCCATAACCTTGACGCTGGCTATTTACTCAGAAACACTCCAAGAATGGGTAAACAATATCTATTGGCTGCTTGCAAGTCATTTTAACCTTTACAATTACCTTTTGCAGGGCTTTATGCTCATGGGTATTGGTTTTCCCATACCAGACCATGATGCAGCCAGTCAGCACACTTTCAACTAAATCTCTGTTGAAATTTGCCAGAGTTTCTGGAGTCATATGAAATATCTGGAAACTCCTGACATGCTTTCTTCATGATGCCATTGATATGTTGGGTCCAGGAAGGATCTTTCAAGATAGTGACTCCCGATAAACTACATTTAGTTCCTGAAATGCAGTCTTGCCACACACATGGACAAAAAAAGCTGAATGCTAGAGCTAATATAATAGAGACAGTAAGGTATTATTTGGCCAAATGACATTGAAGGGCTCTGGTAAAATTAAAACTTTTGAGAATTAAGTGGGAAGCTTTCAACTGTTCGGAGATTGCAGTGAGGAAGATGGATATGATTATCGGAGTTTAATCATCCTAGTCCCAGGACAGTGTTGTGTAATCAAGACCTTCCTTACAGGATAAGGTCAGAAGTGATGCTTTCTGATGTTATAAAGAAATCCATGTTTGCTACAGTAATTGCTGCATTCAAGTACAGCTAATATGTAAATAGCAATATTTATACCATTAAAGTGACTATCTCCAACAGTAAATCACTGTAACCACCAACCCTTAGCACTGAATGGCATTAATAACAATGATTATGAATTTATTGTCATACATATAGGTAAAATGTACATATGCACCAAAATTCCTACTTGCAGTAGCCAAGCAGGTATGCAAGATACATGAACTTCTATAGTGTGTATTAAGTTTCACCAGTGCGGAAAGAGGTAATAAATATAAAGTAAAGATAGATAAATAAATATTTGCACAGTTAGTGCAAGAAAAAAAAGGTGATGTTTCAATACTGCAAACAAGTCTTTTTGTGGTCCTAGAGTAGTTCATAGTTAGGGTAGATTGATAATCCCCACACCCAGGTTAGTTATTGGATATTCTGTTCTGAGTAACCCACATTCTGATCCTCCAATATACAAATCAGGAACATATTGAAAAATTTTCCATTTGCCTTGAAGAATGTACTTCCAGTAACATCAAGAAGCTTGACACCATTAGGGACAAAGCATTGATTGGAATCATATCCATCATACTACAGTTCAACTCAACCATCCAACTCATTGGAACTTCTGTCTACAATGTATAACAGCAAAGAATGAATTGCAGTTACTCACCAAAGTTATTATGACAACGCCTCCTAAATCTCCATTCTCTCCTACCAAGTAGATCAGGTTCAGCAGGTAGATGGAAGCATTAACTCCATTTGGTTCCTTGTCAAGTAACATAACATCCTGACTTGGAAATATATTCCCTATGTGGCTAGGTATAATTCCTGGAACCTAAAACACAGAAACACTGCAGTGTCCAAAGGAAGTAAAGATATATTTTTGAAGCTTCAGGCCTGAGGCCTTCCTTTACCTCCTATGGATACTGCAAGACTGGCTGAGTTCCTTCAGCTTTTCTGTGTTTTGGTTCCAATCACAGCATCTGCAGACTTTTGAGTTTCACTCCACAAGACTTGGAAGTTGCTACTCAATAGCAATGGTTCAGTAACACCACCTCAAGGGCAATTCAGGATATTGATGTTGTGCCGATCCATATATCCCTTCCTAAAAAAATTACTAAAAATTCCCTACCCCATAGCCTTAGATCTTTCTTTCATCCATGTGTCTGTCTAAGAGTCTCTTAAATGCCCCCAGTGTTTCAGTCTCCACCACCCACAACCTTCTGTGTAAAAAACTTACCATGATGTCTCCTCTAAACTTTCTTCCTTTCCTCCTTTAACTTTGTACATGTTCTATGGTATTTACTGATCTTATCCTGGTGCTGGCTGTCCACCCTATCTATGCCTCTCATAATCTTGCAGACCTCTATCAAGTCTCCTCTCATCCTTCTACACTCCAAAGAGAAATGTCCTAGCTCTGATAATCTTGTCTCATAATTCTTGTTTCCCATTCCAGGCAATATCCTGGTAAATCTCCTCGACACCATCTCCATAGCTTCCACATCCTTCCTACAATGAGGTGTCCAAAACTGAACAAAATAACACCGAATGGCATTAATAATAATGATTATGAACTTATTGTCATCTTTTTTTCTTTGGCTTGGCTTCGCGGACGAAGATTTATGGAGGGGGTAAAAAGTCCACGTCAGCTGCAGGCTCGTTTGTGGCTGACCAGTCCGATGCGGGACAGGCAGACACGATTGCAGCGGTTGCAAGGGAAAATTGGTTGGTTGGGGTTGGGTGTTGGGTTTTTCCTCCTTTGCCTTTTGTCAGTGAGGTGGGCTCTGCGGTCTTCTTCAAAGGAGGCTGCTGCCCGCCAAACTGTGAGGCGCCAAGATGCACGGTTTGAGGCGTTATCAGCCCACTGGCGGTGGTCAATGTGGCAGGCACCAAGAGATTTCTTTAGGCAGTCCTTGTACCTTTTCTTTGGTGCACCTCTGTCACGGTGGCCAGTGGAGAGCTCGCCATATAATACGATCTTGGGAAGGCGATGGTCCTCCATTCTGGAGACGTGACCCATCCAGCGCAGCTGGATCTTCAGCAGCGTGGACTCGATGCTGTCGACCTCTGCCATCTCGAGTACCTCGACGTTAGGGGTGTGAGCGCTCCAATGGATGTTGAGGATGGAGCGGAGACAACGCTGGTGGAAGCGTTCTAGGAGCCGTAGGTGGTGCCGGTAGAGGACCCATGATTCGGAGCCGAACAGGAGTGTGGGTATGACAACGGCTCTGTATACGCTTATCTTTGTGAGGTTTTTCAGTTGGTTGTTTTTCCAGACTCTTTTGTGTAGTCTTCCAAAGGCGCTATTTGCCTTGGCGAGTCTGTTGTCTATCTCATTGTCGATCCTTGCATCTGATGAAATGATGCAGCCGAGATAGGTAAACTGGTTGACCGTTTTGAGTTTATTGACTTATGAACTTATTGTCATACACATAGGTAAAATGTACATATGCACCAAAATTCCTACTTGCAATAGCCAAGCAGGTATGCAAGATACATTATCTTCTTACTAAAGATTTGTAGAGTTGCAACATGACCTCTCTACTCCTGAATTCAATCCACCTATTAATGAATCCCAAAGGCTTTCTTAACTATCCTATCAATCTGTGTGGCAATCTTGAGTGATGCATGGATTTGTACCCCAAGTCCCTCTGTTCATCCACACTCTTAATGAACCAACCATTCACCTTTTACTCAGTCTTCTGGTTTGTCCTTCCAAAATGCATCACCTCACACTTATCCATATTGAACTCCATCTGTTACATTTCTGTCCAAATCTGCATCATGCCTATATCCTCTTGTAACCTTTGACCAACTTCATCTTCATCCACAACTTCTCCAACCTCCACGTCATTTGTAAACTTACTGATCCATCCTTCCGCCTTTTCATCCAGGTCATTTATAAAAATCACAAAAAGCAGGGGTCCTAGAACAGATCCCTGAGGCACACCACTAGTCATCAACCTTCAGGCAGGATACTTTCCTTCCTCTACTACTCTCTGCTTTCTTCCTACAAGCCAAATTTTTGCCGAAGAAACTTGGCCCATCATGGGTTTTCCAAATGATAACCTCCTCTTGTAGGCCACCACAGAGATCCTCTTGTTTCCCTTATTTAAGGAGAAACACTCTAGCCAGCCATTTCTTATTGTAAGGACTACAAGTATTTTCAATAGGCTGAACTCAGAACTCACAACCCTTCTTCAAAATGGAGGTTTTCAACAAGCCTGTCTGCTTGCCATGTTGCAGCCTCAATTGCAGAAATGACCCCCCCCCCCCCTCTCTCTCTCTCTCTCTCTCTGTGAGAAGAAATCCGGTTTGTTCTTTCCTCTTTCTGCTTGTAAAAACTAGAACCCCTCTCCACAAGGCTCCAAACCCAATCTTTGAAAGATCTTTATCAGCACTTGAGCCCAGACTTTTACATTTGCATCTGCTTTGGAAATTCCTTCCAAAGCAGTTACATTGTCTCGGGTACCTGAATGTCTGGCTTCAGCAAAGCTCTTGCATATTAAATAAGATGTGAAGTGAAGGCATCTGTTTGTGAGGTGACCTACACTAAACCCCCCCCACAATCTATCATTTTTAAAAAACATTTATATATAACATAATATATCATATAACGCGTAATATTTAGACAATGCCCTCTGTCTTCATGCTTAGCAAAAAACAAACTCTTTAAGGATAGAAGTCTGGGTCTGCCTTCTTGTTATCAATTCAATATTGTAGTTAACATACAATTTATAAACCAGAGTGTGCCACCTTTTAATTTTTAATTTTTAATTTAGACATATATCACAATAACAGGACTTTTTGGCCCACAAGTCTGTGGCGCCCAATTCCCCTAAGCCCCGGTAAATACTTGTGGGCCGAAATATATATAAACATTTAATATAAAGGCTTAATTAAAATTTTAAAATTCTTTTTGAGTTCATTATATATATATTTTTTAAATGACCTTCTTTATTATCCTTCCACTGCCGAGAGTACTAATTGATGCTGACAAGAATCCATAGGTGGCAGCACTTGTATGATGTCAACATCAAAGTGCTTGAGAAGAAAGCAAGGAACTTGAGTAGTGAAATACAATTGAACTTGGAGATAAAGCCAAAAATAGTTCTGGTTTCTCATGGGGTTCTTTAACTGAAAAAAATAAGCAAACTCTGCTTTTATATTGCTAACAAAATTTCAGGAGTATTCCACAAATTTACACAATCAACATGACGCCAGCAAGAGAAATACAATCTCTTTCACTCTTCTTTATGAATTCCAAAAGGTTCTTTTTTTCTTTGACATCCTTGCTCACCCTTCCATCTATCCCAACACTCTCTTCCCTTTTCATTGCACCTTTCCATGCAAACCACAAGAATAATAGCACCAGCACTGTACAGCTTCCCTTCTAAAAGATAAAACAGACAGTACAGGTTTAAGCCAATTCTAATACCAACAGGAAAAGCTGATTATATGAAAGTGTTACTCAACATTGAGTTCACTCATTTTGCCCTGTTCTTCTGAAAGGTTATTGATGAAAAATTAACTCTGTTTTTCTCTCTCTACCGATGCTGTCTGTTCTGTTTTTACTTCCCTTTGAAATTGCACATGTTCCACAGAGGCCACCTTCAACTTCTTTACGAGGTGTTTTAGTCTAGCCTATATTTCCCATGCAATTTCTTGGGAGAGTCCACAAAGATTACTTTGGAAGTCTGTCCAAATTCAAATTAAAAGTTGTCCACTAATAAATATACGGCCTGAATTTAATCCTTCCAAGTTAATGTAGGAAATTCTGAAAGTTAGTACATTCGGCCATTAGTACATTTCATTCTGTGACTTTGGTGCCAAATTTGTTACTTCAATATCTCCCCATAAACCCAAACTCTAACTCTTTTATTACCCCAACAGTTTTTAAAAAAATTTATGTTGTTTATCTCACTTCACTTTTACCTGTTTGTTGCTTGTTCTTAGCCGGCCTTTCTCCTTTTTTCTATGTCTTTTAAAATACTTGCTCCAGGAGTGCTAACTCCTTTTGATTTTCAAGCCAGCAGAATTAATACTTAGATACGTTTTAGGATGACTAGGGTAAAAAGGAGAGAAAGATTACAAAGGCACTAGTCATTATTTTGAACTCTTTCCTGCTAATCTCTAATAGAAAAGGGCAAAGTGTCATTCCACAGGATTTTGACAATTATTTTATCAATCAACAGATAAACAAAAATGTAAGTCCCCATGAGGTATCACATTCATATTTATGAATGGCAATTACACCTTCAAAATGAAAAATGAAAGTTTTAATGAACACATTAATACATCTTATTTACATTTTTTACCAAATTATTTGTGGGAGTAACAATAATTGACTTAAACATTGAAATTTAAATCCAATTTTTTAAATTGAATAAAAAATACACTTAAGTAGCCTTGAAAAATTGTTGAAGGTTCTTTTGAATACATTAATTAATAGTTCAATTCAAATCAGAGTTGTCATTATTACACAAAACTGTGCCAACTAGACCATTGTTCATGCATGAATTAATGGCTTGGTTCCTTTCCTAAACCTGTGGCCTTGGAGACAATTAATGAAATAGCACAATTTTTAATAACAATTTTAGGCTGCAGAGCAGAAAATTTATTTACAGTTGTTTTTTAAACTTAATTAAGCCAAAATTCTGTTCCAGTAGTTTTACTGTCATTCAGATGCCAAATAGATTTTGTTTCCAATTACAAATCTGGGGTTCCTTGCATGAACATGTAAGCTAAAGAGGTTCAGTTCAGTCACTATTAAAGAGAATCCCCAAATTTTAATTCTGATATGATGAAAATAATTTACATGTTAGTATCTGAGGGCCAGGAGACGTGACCCTTCAAACTAACATCCAGATTCTGGAAGCAAATCTGTATGTCTCATAAAATTTAATTCTTCAATGTTCCCAGGCCTGGAACTTCCTTGGTAGGTAAATTTTAATCAGGTCTTTTCTAGTCTTCAAGAAGGAGTGCATTACATTGCTGAGGTCAGGATAAGGACTGTCAGCAGATTAAATGAGCTGGTTTTGCATGCTTAGTCTCTTGATTCTGGATGGAAATTGATGTCCAAAACTGCTTTTCAGAATGTATTTAGGGCAGGCATGAGCTTCCTCCACATAAATTTGCAATTATTTTAAATACATATTAATTCACGTTAAGATATAAAGTTTTTTTTTTCTTGTTTATCTTATGAAACATTAAAGCAGACTCTTCTCGCACATGGAAGTGCCTTGGAATTTATTATCCTTCTTTTTAAATTTATTTATAAATTTTAAAACCACAAAATAATTTATAATTATTATGTGATTGTAGTGCACATTGAAAGAATCAAAGGCTTGTTGATCCAAACCAAGGCTTTTATTAACTAGAAGACTGGAGCATATCACAAGTAGGTCGACCAGTCCAGAATGATCCATGAACAACCCTTTAAGACAAACCAGTAGGTGTGGCTATGCTCTCAGCCAATCACCACCATCCTATACCACAATATGTGTGTGTGTGTGTGTGTGTGTGTGTGTGTGTGTGTGTGTGTGTGTGTGTGTGTGTGTGTGTGTGTGTGTGCACGTGCATGCGTGTGTTTGAAAATTATAAGGTTTTTTTCAAGAGGTATAGAGCTATGAACTTCTGTCCCAAATCTATATCTGACTTCCAAGGTATTGCAATACATTTTCTAGCTATTGCTGAAGTAAGTTTAACAAATTTCACTTGAAACATGTTCAATTTTAATTTAAGTTTAACCCCCTTAATATCACCAAGTAAAAACAACATTAGATCCTGTGGAAATTTAACTCCAATTATTTTTTCTAATAAATTACCAATTTCCAATCAAAAGAATTTAACCTTAGGACACTGCCCAAGTAGAATGCCAAAAAGTACCAACTTCCTGACTACATCTAAATAATAAATCCAAAAAAGCATAATTCAATCAATTTAACTTCTGTGGTTTCAAATATAGCTGATGAATAAAATTATATTGTACTAACATATACCTCACATTTATTGTACTTTTCATATTTTCTCTATATAATTCTAACCAGTCACATTCATTTATTTGTTTGTTCAAATCCTTTTACCATCTTTGTCTTGATTTATGTACCCTCATTTTACAACTTTTCTTTTGTAACATTTTATACATTAATGAAATAACTTTTTTTGTATCTCCATTACTTCTGTCTCTACTGGCAATCTCAGATCATGTCCAAAATAATCATGCAAAAGTTCATAACCTGATAATAACATAAACTTGTATTTTCAGATACCTGAAACTTTTCTTTCATTGTGTTAAAAGTAATACATTTCCCTGGTTCAAAACAATCTTCAATTATATTAATACCCTGATATTTCCAAATCTTTAAAAATTGGTTTCCCATGGAAAATGGAATAGATCTATTTTGGAATAAGGGTGTTCTTCTAGATAATAAACCTCCTCCTCCAAGTTGTTTCTCAACCTTATTCCAAAGATCAATTACATGTTTCAATATTGGAGTTACTTTATTTGCTATTAACAACCTTGATTTCCATTTATAAATAATGTATTGTGGGATTTTCAACTCCTAGTTTATCAAGTTTTATATTCACCCAAGCTGGAATTTTATTTAAATCATACATTACACTAATAAATTGCAAATGGGCTGCTTTATAATAATTTATAAAATTAGAGAGTTCATAATTCCAAACAAATTTTTAGAAATAAACCCTTACCATTTTCCATTTACACAAAAATTTCACACCAGAAATAGTTAATTTTTTTTTAAATTGGGAAATCAAAATCGGAATCGATTGAAAAAGATATTGAATTCTAGGAAATACATTAATCTTAACACAATGACCCTATCTATTAATAGGTAACATTTAATCTTTCCAAATTACCTCTTTTCTTTAATAATGGTAAATAATTTAATTTAAATCAATTTTAAAACTGTGGTTCCACACAGATACCTAAATATTTTATTCCAGCATCCAGACATCTAAATTCAATTACTCTCTTACATTGTGCATAATCTCCATTTACTAAAGACATAACTTCACTTTTATCCCAATTAATTTTATAACCTAATACTTCCTCATACTCTTTTAATCTAACTTTAAGTTTATACAAAGAATTTAAAGGATCTTTAAATCTGCAAACAATTTTTTTTTTACATTTATCTTGATTCACCCTAATACCATGAATCCTTGAGTCTTGTTTTATTAATTGAGCTAAAGGTCCAGTTGCTAAAATAAATAAAGTTGAGACAATGGGCAGCATTGTCTACTTGATCTAGTTAACTGAAGTGGTACTGAAACCTGACCATTGGTCACTACCTTTGCACTAGGATTCTTATATAACATTTGATGCAATCTATAAATATTGATCCTAATGCACTGTTCTCCAGAATTTTAAAGAGGAAATCCCATTCTAGCTTATCAAATGCTTTTTCTGCATCTAATGCCACACCAACACTTAAATCTCCTCTATTTTGTGCTAAATGTATTAAACTAATTAACCTTGCCACATTGTCTGCAGACTTCTGATCTTTAACAAATCCAGTTTTATCCATATGTATTGGCTTCAGTAAATACTTTGCCAACCTATTCGCTAAAACTTTGGTAATTATCCTATAATCATGAAATTGGTCTATATGATGCCATTCTTAATAGATCTCTATCCTTCTTTGGTATCATAGTGATAAATACAGTTGAAAAGGAATCTGGTAGATAATGTACCTTCAATGTTTGATTTAACACCTCCATAAATGAAGATATCAAAAAGTCTTTACATTTCTTATAAAACTCGACATGAAATCCATTTTCCCCTTGTGACTTACTACTTTGTAATGAACTCATTAGTTCACCAACTTCCTTTGCTGCAAATAAAGAATTTTAGTTTCTTTGTTCCTGACTATTTAAACTGGGTGAACTTATTTGAGATGAAAAAATAATAATCTTATCCTCATTCTGAATGGATCTGATTGATATAATTCTAAATAAAACTCTTTAAATGTATCATTTATTTCTTGTGGTTTATAAGTAATAAGCCCTGAACTTTTTTTAACTACATTGATTTTTCTAGAAACCTGATCTGCTTTCAACTGCCAAGCAAAAAAACCTTGTGTGCTCTGTGTCCTCTGAATTATCTTCTTTTAATTCTATATAGATGAACATGTTATATTGAAGTTTTTTTTAATTAAATAATTGTCTTAACTTTTCTACAGAAGATTTTCATTTTTACAAATCCTTTTCAAATTTTCCCATATCTTGTTCCAAATGATTTATTTCTTTCACATAATCTTTCTTAATTTTTGTTGACAACCCATTATTTGACTTCTTAAACAAGCCTTAAGTGCATCCCATATAATAATTTCATTATCCACTGAATTTAAATTTATTTCTAAAAATAATTGAATTTGTTTCCATATAAAATCACAAAAATCCACTCTCTTAAACATGCAGCATTAAATTTACACCTCTAAGGTGAATCTTCTTTCTCAGGAATTGAACATACCAATAAGAGTAGAGAGTGATCAGATAATATTCTAGCTTTATATTGTACATTATCAATTCTACCCTGCAATTGTGCTTATATAAAAAAGAGGTCTATCCTTGAATAAGAATAATGTCTATGTGAGTAAAAATAATAATCTCCCTTTTTAGGATTCAGCCTTCTCCAAAATTCTATTAAATTTAAATCTTTCATCAAACTTAATGTATTCTTTGCTGCTTTGTCCCTCATTGCTACTTTTATTTATTTATCCATTATTAGATCTAAACACTAATTAAAATCATTCCATATTAATTTTTTTCCTGTCATTCTGCTAAAAGTAAAAATGTATCCTGCATAAAATCTTCATCATTCACATTTAGCACATAAATACTCATAAATGTCCATTTTTCAGAATAAATTTGACAGTGAAACAAAATAGGGTCAATAAGTACTCTTGAATTTAACCAGTCATTTTTTAAAACTAATATTGCTACTCCTCTTGCTTTATAATTAAAAGATGAAGCTGCCAATTGACCCAACCAATCTCTTTTTTTAATTTTAAATGTTCTTTCTCTGTCAAATTAGTTTCTTGAAAAAATGCAATATCCACTTCCATCTTTTTCATGTATACTATTTAAATAAAAAATAATTATTTAGCCCATTAACATTAAAACTAAGAAAATTAAATTTATTTACATGCATTATCTTGAATCCAACTCTCTTTCAATCCCATTCTCCAAGGTTTCCTCCATCAAACCCAATTGTTTTTTTGTGAAGGTCTATGTCCTAAAGAAAAAATACTGGAAACAAAAAGAAAAGAAAAAGAAGAAAAAGATTTTTACAATATATAATATATAACATTAATCATCTTAAATGTGTGAACCCTTTAAAAAATGCTGAATGAAAGGCAAACAGTACTACTTCCCAACTCCCCACCCCACCCCCCCCCCGCCCCTCCTGCCCCACCTATATAGGTTGTGGCTTCTGCCACAAAATGGCACATAATGGATAAGGCAAAAAAGATGAATTTCCATCTCCCCACCCCAGAAATAAATAATTACAAAATTAATGGAAACAATCTAGTACCTGCTGCTTCAAGTTCAGCATTAACTTGGTCTTCATCAATTTCAACTGTTTCACTTTGGTCCTCTGGATCCTTCTGTATCTCCTGCTGACAGCTTAGAACCTGCATCAGCGCAACTCTCTATGGTGGAGCATTTCCCTTTGTAATTCTCACAGAGGACTTGAACTTTCCACTCTCATGTGTTGCTCCTGCCTAATTGCAGGAAGTGATTCTGCAAAAATCTTTGCCTCTCTTTCTTCCACAAAGAACTTAGGTCGAGAATTGTCCATGAATACCTTTAATATAGCTGGATATCTGAAAGTAAATTTACAACCTTTCTTCCAAAGAATCACCTTGACTGTATTAAATTCTTTTTCTCTCTCTACTACTGCCTTACTTAAATCCACATAGACAAATATTTTATTTGCAACAATAATCATAGGTCCCATATTTGTATTTCTTTTTGAACTGCTAATCTTAATTTGTTTTTTCTCCCATCTTGATAGCATAGAAATTTAATTAATACAGCTCTAGGCGGTTGAGTTGGCTGTGGCTTCCTCCACGGGCTCTATGGTCTCTCTCCAACTCAATTCCATTCAGAAAATTTTCTTCTCCCAGAACTCTAGAAATCCAATTTTGAAAAATATTCCACAGGATCACCACTTCCTTCAAAATCTTCTTTAAAACTAACAATCTTAACATTATTCGATCTACTTTGATTTTCGAACATATCCATTTTTTTTCCATCATTTCTTTTCTCTGCTTTTCCCAAACAGTTTCTGAACTTTCAACTTTCTCCATTCTCTTCATGCAAATATCTACATAATTTTCAAAAATGTGCACATCCAATTCAACTCTGAACTTTTTCTTTAACTTTATTAACTGCTGTAGCATATGTCACCATATTACTTTTAATTTAAAATCTGGAATTGACTTATCATCATTGAGGAAAACCCTTTTATAGTTGACTTTTACTTCGAGCCTCCAATGGAACTCCTTTAGCCTCCTTTTCATCTTCCATGTTCACTTCACCTTCATCTGTGTCTCCTTGATCTCCTTGATTACTGGCTTTCAAAAAAAACAGGTGTTTCTGACAGCTGTCATTCCCTTGCACCAACAGAAACATTAGCAGAGGTGCTGCTTAGTTTCCATTCAGGATCAAATTCATCTGCCCTGAGCATGCTTGGGAATAGACCCTCGCGCATGTGCACTACATTCTGATATTCTTCAGGGGAGATCTGTATAGATACAGCACCTTCTTCTTCAGTTCTCTGTGGAGGTGGCACTGTTACTGGTTTCAGATAGGTCGTCGTCGGATGCATTAATCTCAGAGGCTTCGGAACTTGAGGCCCAGCTTCAAGGTTGAGGTAGGCCGCGTCATCCCCATTTTCTGTGAATCTTTACTTTCCTTAACTCTTGTTGCTTTCCTTCCTCTAGCCAATACTATGCAGGTAGGTTCCGGGGGCTTTGATTAAACCTCTATTTTGAGAAAACATTTTTTGGGGCTTTACGTTTTATTTCCTCAGGAGGGTTTGAAGTCCACCTCCTTCACCTACACCATTATACGCCACCCCGTAATCTTTCCTTTGACAGAAAATAGTCCGAAACACATTAGGAGCCAACTGCCCTTCAATGACTGTAGGTTTTACACCTCAAAGTCAGGAGGAGATCATATTGCTACTTCTGTTGCAGAAACTTTGGCTGAGAATCTGGCTATGTTGGAAAGTTAAATAAACCAACAGCTCTCAGCACCTTTTCCACACTTTTAAAATCTGTGTAAGGTGATATGATTATAGAAAAGGAAGAAGGGGAGGTAATGATAATTGGTTTTGGAAATTTGGAGGGAATTTGGAGTTTGAGCATGCAAAGAGTTGAATTGAGAAAGGGAAACATTGGAAATCTGAGGCTTCAGTGGCTAAAGAATAATGGTGGTGGGATTTTTTTTTTCATGAAACTCCCCTTCACAGTCTATTCCAAAAAGCAACCAAACAGGTATTCCAGTTTCATCAGGAAATGGTATCACAGGTGGAATTTAGGAGAGCCGGTGCTCCTGCAATAACCATCATACAAAGTCATTCACGGTTAGATCACTGTCAGCTATGATTGACAACATTACTGTTTGACAACCATGGAATGTATTTGAAGGATAAATATGGAAAAGGGGATTTGAGTTCTTCCTTGCTATCGCTCTCTATGCAAATTACAATTTGATGCTTGATACTTCATAGTTAATTAAATCTGCACCCCATTCGCTTGCTGACATGTCGTTCCATGGCTTAATGCACTGCCACACTGATTCCACCCACAAATTGGAGGAACAACACCTCATCTTTCATCTAGGGAATATCCATCTAAATGGCATTCCAATTTCCCTTAGAACCCCTCTCCATCTTCTCTCTGCCTCCTCACCTCCAGCTCTGTTTCTCTCTCCCCACTTTTCCCTCCAGGCCTTTTCATAGTTGGCCTCTGCATGGAGGCTAGCTTAAAAGCTGAATGAAAAGGTATTTCTTACCTTTTCATGCAGGCCCCTAAAAACCTACTCCAATGTGCCTTTCAGCCTGGAGGTGGCTGTGGGGTTGATGCGGCATTAGGAGGTGTGGCTACTGGTGCCTTTACACCATGCATACATGCCGAGCAATAGCTGACTTTATTACCCATAATCCCCTCTGCAGCTAGAACCGTTCTGTGTTTCCCAGAGTGGTTCTAGCCATGTGGAGGATTATGGGTAGGGTAGACAGCCGCTGGCACCGGTGAGGTATTGGAGGCCTGAGCAGCAGATGGGTCTGACACAACCCATCCCAGCCATCCCCTGATGTCCTGGCTGCTCCTGCCCTGACAGCCCCCACCAGCTACCCCTGCCTTGGGGGGGGGGGGGGGGAGGGTGGTCATGAGGGAGACGGGTGAGTGAGTTGAAGAGAGAGATGGGTCATGGCTGACGACATAACCGCAACATCATCAGCCCAGCCCTAGCCAGATGCTTGCAGTGGGATTGCATTCATACTAGGTGGTGGAGCGCAGCGCTCTGCTGCTGACCCTTCGCCAAGAGGGACTGCAGTCAGCACCTTGGATGCGGCCAGGGCACATTCATGGATGTAAATCTACTGATGTAAAGGTGGAGAATCTCTGCCTTTATACTCAGGCTTTATGACTGTATGAAAGTTCTTCTGTCTCCGTTCACAGTCAAAATCAATTTTCACCTTTCCTCTTATCAGAACCAATTAACACCTTTTGTTGGTCTGGACTCCTCCCCCTCCTATGGATGCTGTGAGGCTGGTTGAGTTCCTCCAGAATTTCTGTTTTTTCACTACAATCACAGCATCTCCTGCCTTCTGTGTTTCTCTCAAATCATATAACTTGACTTGGCTTCTGTACTAATTTGATTAAATTATGCAGATGTTTTTCACAATTGAGTAATGATATTTCAGCTCTTACTTGGCTTTTTCACCCTGCGGGCGAGCAATGACCCTACTTGGACCCGGGTGAAATTCCCGGGAAGGCAGTAGCTCCCGGGTATTTCACACTACAGTCCAAATTCCCTGGAATTTGCCTTTCCTGATAATTTAGAGGGGGGCTTCCCCAAGCAATGATGTTATTACATACTCACAGGAAGTCCTACAGGAAGTCAAAAGACTCTGTGTGTGTGTGTGTGTGTGTGTGTGTGTGTGTGTGTGTGTGTGTGTGTGTGTGTGTGTGTGTGTGTGTGTGTGTGTGTGTGTGTGTGTGTGTGTGTGTGTGTGTGTGTGTGTGTAATAACATATAGAGCAATTATCAATTTTAGCTAAAACCAACAAAAGGGTAAACAGCTATTTAAATAGCATTTAAATGCAAGATGAAAATAGTGGAATGAACCGATTTATTAGGCAAATTGAGGTTGACAGGATTAAATGCTGAAATGACAACACATTGACATCACAATGCTTCCACTGCTCAGCCATTTGCCAATTCTGACATTTCCACACCGCTGGTTCCCAGGAATCCCCATTTTGTGAAAAGGCCTACTGAGTAAGAGCAATTGAGTACAAGATTTGGACCATCTTGTTACAGCTGTAAAAGACGCTGGTGGACTGGACTTGGAAAATTGTGCACAGCTCTGGTCACCTTGCAATAGCAAGAATGTGATTAACTGAGAGAGAATGCTTCACAAGGATTTTTCCTTGAGAAGGGAAACTGGACAGCTGGGACTGCTTTCCCTGGAGTGAAGGAAGCAGAGGGATGATAGAGGTTTGTAACATCATGACAGGTGAAGATAAGGTGGATGGCCACAATTTATTTCTAAGGGCAGAGAAGTCTAAAACTAGAGGGAAAGGTTTAAAAGGGACCTGAGGAATATGTTTTTTTTAAACATAGGTGATAGTGGGTATATGGAATGAGCTGCCAGAGGAAGTAGAAGAGGTGGGTACATCTACAATTTATTAAAGATATTTGGATTGGTACATGTGCAAGAAATGTTTAGAGTGACTTAGACCAAATACAGGCAAATGGGACTTGGTCAACCTGGACAAGTTGGGCCAAATGGCCTGTAGCTGCGCAGTATATCTCTGATCTGTTCATCGAAGCTTTGATCATGAAAAAATGATCTCATAGAAACATCGACAGCTGTCTTTTGAGAAAGCTTCGAAGGTACCGTTGAATTGAGAGGACCAACTGAGAACAAATAGGAATGTAAACAAACACTGAGAAATCAAAGGGAAAATTCTAATCTCATTAAAAACAAAACATTTCAATAAATTACATGGAAAGATTACTCTGCTAGACCCTGCAGATACAAGGCGCTGTGTTCAGAAATCCACGTCTTGCAGATTTTTTCAAATAATTTTGGCACATTGAAATAACATACATATTTTTATTATTGCATGTTTATACTACAGTACAATTCTGATGATCTGAAATGGTCGGGACCGTGCCTATGTTGGTTAAACATTTATTTTGGATAACTGGTCAATTTTTAAAAATAGCCCAGTAGCAACAGCTAATCACTTATATCAACGTTTAAACAAAAATAAACATCAAGGGAACGATTTTTAAGCATTAAAATAATGTTTAGTTCTCATCGTGATCTCCCAACTGCCACTGCCAGGGCTGGTGGAACCCTCACTGGTGAGTCGGTGGGCTCCTGTCCCCCTGGACATCGGATCTCCCAACGCCCGAGTCCCGACTCCGAATCCTTCCCTAGGCCTACTGTGCACACACACACACACCAGGGAATCCAGTGTGCGTGTCTGGTAGTAGGCTAAGGGGAGGTTTCAGAGTCAGTGTCAGGAGCTTTGGTGTGTCAAGGAGGGAGGAGGAGAAGAGGATAGGAGGGAAAGGGAGGGAAGGGAAGGGAAGGGGAGGGGGGGGGAATGCCATGAGTCTAAGATCCTGCTCCTGCCCAGGAGGTCGCTATCCTTCACAAGGGATTCTTCTGACTACTTGCGGCTGGGAGACAGCGGCACGCAGTTTGAGAGGGAGAGAAAAATCAATAGGGGAAGGTAAAGAAGAAACAGAAAGAGAGAGAGGGGAGGGAGTTACCTGAAACAAGGACAATCGTTGTTCTAATTTCATGTTGAGTGAATTCTTTTTTTCAACCGGTGAGGTCAGTTCGGCTCCGAAAAAAACTTTGGATAAATGAGGATTTCTGATTTGTTTCAAATATCTTCATTTAATTTTGGATAAATTAAGATTTTGGAGAATCTGATTTTGAATAATCAGAGTTGTAATTAGATGATAACCTTCGTGACACCATCTGTCCTCCTTTCTGATTAGTAGAAGATAATTTGCTGTGATTTGAGAATTTATAGTCATGTATGCAATAAAAACATACAAATCCTCCAAACATTTCACTTGCTGCAGCCACACAGGTACATAAGATATACCACCCGCAGTAGTACAAATTACATTATAAACCACCATAAGACAGAAAAAAAAGATAATGAATATAAAATGATAGATAAATAAATATTCACAGTTCAGGTTGTGCAAGAAAGTGATGTGTCAACAGTGCAGAAAGAATTTCCTGTGGTTCTAGAGTAGTTTACAGTTAGGGTAGTTCAGGGAGGTTCAAGAACCTGATAGCCATTAAAAAAAAATAGTTCTTTAGATTAAGTACTAAATCTGACATAAATCGGAATAAAGAACTGAAGATTACTGAACTTCAGCTTCTATACATTCTGCCTGAAAGTAGTAGTGAGAAGAGATAATGATCAAGGTAACTGGGAATCTTTTTTGATAATGACTGCCCTTTTGAGGCTGTGCCTCACATAAATCTCTGCAAGTCAGGGCCCATGATGGATATGGTTAGGTTTGGCACTTTCTGTAGCCTTCAGCATTCCTATGCACTTTAGTTTCCTGACCAGGCCATTATGCAACCAGTCAGCATAATTTCCACAGTACACTGTGGAAGTTTGATAGAGTATTTGATGAAATGCTAGATCTATTCAGGCTTCAATGCAAGTTGAGGGGAATAATGTGCCTTCTTCATGATTGCTTGATTTGTTGGATCCAAGAGAGGTCCTCTGACATGTGGGCACCTCGGAATTTTAATATTCTAACCCTCTCCACCACTGTTCTGCCAATGAATACTGTACGTGATCCTTCGGTCTCTTCAACCAAAAATCTATAATATGCTCCTTGGTTTTGCTAATGTTGAGAGAAAGATTGTTGTTCTAGCACCAAATGATCTGATTCTTGATCTACATCCTATACTCAAATTTACCATTATTCTTTAATCTGTTAGCAATAGTGGCATCATCAGTGAATGGAATGTCATCCAGATGGATGCAACCTAGGTTGCTGAAGGAAATTGAAGAGGATCCGATTGCATTCTATATGTTAGATATAGAAGAGGTGCCCGAGGACTGTATTAAAGAATAGAACACTACAGCACAGTACAGACCTTTCGGCCCTCAAAGTTGTGCTGACCTATATATTTCTACCAAATAAAAGAAACCCTCCCTACCTCATAACCCTCAAATTTTCATTCATCCATGTGCTTGTCTTGGAGTCTCTTAAATGCCCTGAATGCTCCAGCCTCCACCACCATCCCTGGCAAGGCATTTCAGACAGCCACAACTTTCTGAGCAAGAAACACATACCCCTGATGTCTCCTTTCATTTTTTGCAGATGTTTTCTACTCCCAACCTGGGAAAGGGTGCTGGTTATCTAGCTTATCTATTCCTCTCAGAATCTCTATTAAGTCACCTCACATCCTTCTACCATCCAAGAAAAAAAGACCCAACTCTGCTAACCTTGCCTCATAAGGCTCATTTTCCAATCCAGGCAACATCCTGGTTGATCTCCTCTGTACCCTCTTCATAACTTCCACATCTTTCCTGTAGGGAAGTGACTAGAACTAAACACTATATTCTAAGTGAGGTCTCACCACAGATTTGTAGAGATGCAATGTGACTTCTTGACTCTTGAACTCAATTTCCCGACTAATGAAGCCTTCTTAACTATCCTATCAATCTGCACAGCAATCGTGAAAGATGTTTGGATTTGGACCCCAAAGTCCCTCTGTTCTTCATTAGGTAAATGACCATTAATCCTGTACTCAGCCTTCAGGTTTGACCTTCCAAAATGCATCATCTCATATCTATCTGGATTGAACTCCCTCTGTCACTTTTTTGCCCAACTCTGCATCCTGTCTATATCCTTTCATAATCTCGGACAACCTTCAACATTATTCACAACTCCTCCAACCAAAAGAATGAGGAGAAACTTAACAGCAGCATATTCAGTCTAATGCTGATGTTGGGAAACTTTCAAAGATGATAATCAAGAACAAAATGTAATGCACCTAGACAAATAAAGTTGACATAAATCTACCTATAAATTTGATTACTAGATGATTTCCTTAGGACGCAGGGTGTGATTGCAATGTTTTTTGGGTTCAATTAAATTACTCCAGACTTTCAAATACCCCACTTCCTGGTGGAATTGAGTGAATTAGATTATATAGTTTCCAATTAACATGCATATAATAATGATATTTGTAACGACTGGACCATGTAATACTTCATCAAAACAATTGTTAGTTAAAATCCACTAGCAATTAACATGGTGACATTCAATAATGTGAATGAGAGGTATTTCATGCTGCTTAGAATTTCATGAGCTGTCTTTGCTTAATGCATGATATTACGTGGACCATTGAGATCAATATTGCTGTAATGGTGTAAAAACCACATTATATGGTGATTCATGTCCTAATATCCTTATGCTACTCAATTTGAGTTGGTGGTAATGCCACATGAATTAACACCTTTTCTAAAACAGTGGTTAAACAATTTAGAATTCAAATTTGTTTATCAGAATCAATCACATGTTGGAACCAATTCAGTATTCTTTCTCCCAAAGAACAGGCTTGGATCCGTTCCCTCAATCAGAGATCCAGCTGGGGTGAAACATGAAAGTCTGCAGACACTGTGATTGTAGGAGAAGTGGAAATGCTGGAGGAACTCAGCAAGCCCCATAGCGTCCATAGGAGGAAAAGATAAATAACTAATGCTTAGGGCATGAGCCCTTCTTCAAGGTATGTCAAAAGCAGGCAGGTGCCTGAATTAAAAGGGTGGAGAGAAGGGAAGAATGGGCAGAGGGAGTTGTACTCAGTACTCAGACCCAAAACGTCGGTTCCTCCAATGGACTCTGTGAAAATTGGTGAATCCTGACTTTTATCAGGATTTAAACCTGGTCACTGATCCTGAGTAATTACAGCTCCATGCTTATTATAGAAACTGTGTGGAGTTTGGATATTCTCCCTATTACCATAAGGGCTTTCTCCTGTTTTATTTTGTTTCCACCCGCATCCTAATGATGTGCTGGCTGGTAGGTTAGTTGACAACTGTAAATTGCCTCTGGAGTGTAGGTGAGTGATGGAATCTGGAGGGAATTGATGAGCATGTATGCATATGAAGTGTTCAAAACCTTTTTGCGTATAATAACTGCACTTATAAATGTCAACTATCAGAGTCCCTCACTGATATTACATTTTTTTCATAATTCAGAATACTTAATCATTTACAAATACAAGGACACAATCATAAACTTTTCAATCTTTATATATACAAGAATAAGAAAATATAAGGTTAATATTTTAAGTAGTCTTACTTTGCGTTCTCTTCCCAAGGAATATTTATTTTTTCCAGATCTAATGAAAATAAAACACAGTAGGATCAGTTGAGGTTATTTCATCCATTCTCTTTTCCTTTGTGTTCGTAATAAACTTAGACTGACACAAATCAGGCAGTAACAGATAAATAAATAATTAACTTGTACATGATACCAAAGTGTATGCTAATATTACATTATGATATACAGAATTATTCAGAGTCCAACCCAATGTTAATATACTAATTGAATACCAATTAATTAAGAGCAAAGAGGCAGTTATAGACTTGTGGAGCAGAGGCAGAACTCACTCCCCTGTCCTCATCAGACATGCTGAGCTACACCTTTAAGTTCCTTGGGGTGAACACCTCCAGTGGCTTGACCCAGTCCACCTGCATCTCTTCATTGCTCCACTTCCTCAGAAGCATGTCACCCTTGACAACTACTGCAGCATCACCTTAAAAACTGCTTCACACAAGGCCACAATAAACTGCAGAGGGCTTGTGAATCTGCCTCAGGATATCACACATATCACCCTCCCATCTATTAACCCCATCTATAACTTCAACTACCTCGGAAAAGCAGCCTACATAATAAAATGCTTATTTTGGACCACACTCTCTTCATCTCCTACCTGTCAGGAAGAAAGTTCACAAGTGTGAAATTTCAGGTTCAAGGAAAGTTTTTTCCAGAAGTTATCAAAATCTGGAATGAACCCAAAATAGTAAAATTATGCTGCCTTTGCTCAATACAAACTTATCTCTTTGTAACTCCACACTTTTATATCATGTCTTACTTATATAATATCTGAGATGTCTACTGATCTGCTTCCAGAACAACCTTTGACATGATGTCTTGGTACACATGGCACAAATTTGAATTTGAACATAATGTGATATTCATAGAATATCAAACTGTCTTAGTATTGTAACAAACTGGATGTAACAAGAAGCAATAGACAATGAACCAGACATGTTTAATTTTAAAACTCATTTTATTTCTAACTCTTATAGTCTTAACATTCAAACTATCACTGACTATGCACAGGTGTACTAGTGTGTGTGTGTGTGTGTGTGTGTGTGTGTGTGTGTGTGTGTGTGTGTGTGTGTGTGTGTGTGTGTGTGTGTGTGTGTGTGTGTGTGTGTGTGTGTGTGTGTGTGTGTGTGTGTGTGTGTGTGTGCGCGCGCGCGTGTGGGTGCCAAATCTAGGTTATTTCAAAGTTCAGTCTTTTAAATTAAGTTTTGAAGTGTAGGCCTTTGAAATTTGATGGCCAGAATTATTGTCGAACTGATGGGAAGAGTGGAGTTGTGGCTGCTACAAACTCATGAATTCTCCTTGTGTTGCCTTTGAAGAAATGTCTATCCATACAAACTGTGGTCATAGCATTCCTGGTCCTTTTGTAGACAAGACTCAAACTGGGTGGCCTCCACGAAGCTTCCAAGACCCTGGCACCAGTCTCTCCAAGTACCTTTACTGTTAGTCACAATCAAAATGAGGCATTTTGCTTCCCAAGAGACCCTCCTGGCACAGGTCAATCCACCCAAAACACCCAGTCATTCGCAAAGCATGCTTTGCTCTGAATTCCACAAAAATGGCTGGCCACGAGAGCTGCTTCAAATAGACTGTTTTCTCTTCAGCAGTCAGAATAGTTCTCCCCTGCAAAATCACAACGTTTTTTAATAAACATAGATTGGACAGAAGGTACAGAAGCCTGAAGTCCAGCCCCTCTAGGTTCAAGAAGAGGGTCTTTCCAACATCTGTCTCCTTGCTCCACTAATTGTGGGCTGTTCTGACACCACAGAAGTAAAAGCACACCAAAATGATAAAGGAACTCATTCTGCTTGTTCCTTGAAGAAGGGCTCAAGCCCTTCAATATTGTCAGCAATATATCTTTGCTTTTTATGAAGAATAAAAGGCCGGCTGAGTTCCTCCAGCATTTCAGGGTGGGTTTTACTACAATCACAGCATCTGCAGACTTTTGAGTTTCACTGACTCCACTGCACTATTGCAATGTCATTTCTTTTGTGCTTGGATAAGTGTGAATATTTATTATATATCTTTTGTATTTATTGTTTCTTTTTAAATTCCTAGGTATAATTATGTTTGTTTACAGAGTATCTGTTCGAGTAAGAATTTTGGTGCACATTGTACAATGTATCTGTTCATAAACACAGTATCATTATTGTGCATGAAAATGTAAAAATGACACTACTGTAGATCATGGAAGTCTGAAATAAAACAGAAAATATTGAAAAGATTCTTGGAAAATAGTTGGAATGAATTTCAATGAAAGACTATCAGACTGAAATGTTCACTCCATTTCCCTCTTCAGTTATATCACTTGACTTCTTCTGTAGTTACAGTATTTTCTGCTTTATTTCATGATATGTATTTTGACATAAGGTGCAGGTGATTGAAGACATTTCTTGCATTTAAAAAAATATGACTCTGCAATAACCATGGTCAAAATCCACAGAAGTTGATGCACTGTTTGTATTGAATAAGGCTGCATCTAAATTCTGACTATTTTTTACTGTTTTGATTTCTAACAATACATTTAAAAACATTAATCAGTATATTTTTCCATAGGTTGCTTATCAGAAGAGAAACTTGTTTTATGTCTAATGCTTTAAGCTGTCAGGGGAATATTGTAATTGTTCACTGGCAAGGTGGCTGCTACATTTACCCAGAGAGAATATGTTTCGGAGCCACTGAACTTGGTTCTATTCCAAGGTATTGTGCAATTATTTCACTGTGACTGATTTACTTTAAAGTTTCTTGTTATTGCAATTTAATGTTTCAATTTATCCCACATATATCCTGTTTAAAACTGTTTTTTTTTTCTTTGTTGAACAATGACAATGTTCTAAATATGATCGTTTTTACAGATGGAAGTTGCATCTTGAATATGTACTTATTTTGACATGGTACAGATTTGCAAAATTATATGATCTGCTGGGATATGTTGAACAATAAATTACAATTTAGAAATTCATAAAACCCTGGCTAAAGTATAAGAATAATTAGCATTTATATCATATTGAATTAATTCCACAGACACTGGTCATTTAGCTCAATTTCACCATTCTCATGCTTTATATCCTCTTGAACCTTTACCATTCCCTATCACCACATCCTTCAATTCTATTTTCCCTCATATACTTATCAAGGAAACCCTTAAATGTTCATCGATTATTTGCCCCAGCTGTTCCCAGATATAGGAGGTTCTATGTGCTCACTACTCCTCAGTGAAATGCAAACTCTCCCAACCTCTGATCAATGTTTAAAGGCAAGGAAGAGATCCTGAAAGTTTAAAGGCAAGTGGAGAATTTAAACAGGCACTAATAGTTACCAGATATCAATGTAGGAGTTAAGTAAAGAATTGATGGACGAGAAAGACTTTGTGACACAAGGAATATGGAGACGTGTGAGGAATATTTTCCATTTACTCGGATAATTGAATCTCTAATGCCACTTGAGAAACTGGATGCCACTGAGAGTGTATGAGTGTGTGTGTGTGTATGTGTGTGTGTGTGTGTGTGTGTGTGTGTGTGTGTGTGTGTGTGTGTGTGTGTGTGTGTGTGTGTGTGTGTGTGTGTGTGTGTGTGTGTGTGTGTGTGTGTGTGTGTGTGAGAGAGAGAGAGATGTGCGAATACTTCACTGTCAGAACTCTGCCTTCCATTGTTGCTTTGCCTTTTCTCCATCTCTGCATGAAGCTTTCAACAGAGTAAAATATATCAACTCGTTTCACAGTTGGAAAGGAGAGCCAGGGGATAGAATGAACATTTTAAAGGAGGTTATGAAGTTGATGAAAGATCGAACATAATGAAATAATTAGGGAAAAGAGTCGAGAATGTTTGCATATGATAACTGATAGGCTTAGTGTAAATTAACATTTAAAAGGAAGAAGCTGCAAGCAGGAAGGTAGGTCTGAAGTGAGTTTCAGACAAGAAAAGAAAGCATTTATGAATAATTTCTAAATAAGACTTAAATGAATAAGAACAAAGGAAGATGAGAGCGGTTTAGACTATACATTTTTGGATGTATTACATGCTGAAGAGAAGATGCATCAAAACAAAACAGGTTAGGCAAAGGGAATGAAGATAACAACATAAGTAAGGTAAGTTGGCAATGATCTTATAAATAAAAGAAGAAAGAAGACATGGGACAGTAACAACACTAGTTACATGTTAACCTTATAAACTGTACTTAGCATAAAAAACATAGAAGGCACTTTAATTATACCATTTAATGATCATACAGGGTGGCTGTGTCTAGAATATTGTGTGCAGTCTGATCTCCCTACTAAAGGAATGATATGCAAGCAATAGAGGGAGTGCAATGAAAGTTCACCAGACTGTTCCCTGGGATGAGGAGAGATTAAGCACACTGGATATATACTTTCTTGAGTAGAAGAATGAGAAGTAATCTCACTGAAATATGTACAATTCTTCTTGGGTTTGACAGGATGATGTTTCACATGACATTCAGAGCCTGGGTTTGATTTTGCAAAATAAAAGTTTGGCCATTCAGAACAGAGATGAGAAGAAACTTCTTCAAGTAGAAAGTTGCATATCTTTGGTATTCTCTACCCAACAGTTGTGGAGGCCCAGTCATCAAGTGTATTAAGACAGAGACTGAATACATTTTCGTACAAGGATTATTGGGATTATCGAAGGGAAATAGATGTGAAGGAAACTGAGTGACTGTTTGCATTGTTTTTTAACGCTCTTAAATGTATTACAGGAAAACAAGAAATTTTGGGTCTTGAAGTCTAGTCTTTAAAGCGATTATCAATAATAGTTAAAAGAAGGACGATGTGTATGTCAAAAATAGATGAAGCCATGAGCTGGAAAATTGTGTCGGAGAAAGTATAAAAACAAGGAAGAGAAGAAATCCTGAAAGTTTAAAGGCAAGCAGAGAATTTAAACAGGCACTAATAGTTGCCGGATAGCAGTGTAGGAATTGAGTGAATTGAGACAGACAAGAAATACTTTGTGATACAAGGAATATAGAGAAGTGTGATGAATATTTTCCACTTACTTGGATAAGTGAATCTCCAATACCATTTGAGAAACAGGATGGCACTGAGGACAAAGCAGTCTGGTTGATTGGCATTCCAGCACCAATTTAACATTCATACTCTCCACCATCAGGGCACTTGTGACTATCATATGGACCAGCTGTAAAGAACTCTATGGTTGCTTTGATGGACCATTCCAACTGTACCTTCAAACCCACAGCCTCCACCACTAAGAAAGGCAACACAGAAGGTGTACAATCGGCAAGTTTCCAAGTCACAAACTATCCTTACGCAAACTAAATCACATTAAACAAGAAAAATCTGCAGATTATGGGGTGGAACGCAATATACAAAGGAGCTGGAGAAACTCAGCAGGCCATAGGAAGTAAAAGGCAATCAATATATCAGGACTGAGTCCATCGCTGCCACACTCCTGAGGAAGGGTTCGGGCCTGAAATATCGTTTGCCTTTTACTTCCTATGCATGTTGCGTGACCCGCTAAGTTTCTTCAGTACTTTTGTGTATTGAAACGATATCACTATTCCTTCATCATCATTGCGTCTAAATTTTGGAACTTTCTGTGCTAATTATTAGCTTCTCTGCAAAAAGATTACAGTCATTCAACAATGACAAATAGAGTGGGCAGTAAGCTTCATAAAAGTATAGGAGAAAAGCTATGATAAGAGCCGAAGGTTCTGGTAAGCTGATGTTAATGGAGAATACAGAATGTAAGGTCAATGAGGTTGTAAAAATGGAGAGGATGTACACCCACCAGAACACAATTTAAGTTAAGGGCTGTTGCAATGGAGATGAAAACAGATGACCTTTGAGATGCAGAAAAAGTTCTTGAAGTAAACAGATAAAAAGATAGTGTTAAAATTGGTCTAGAATAATTTAAATAAGTACTTAAAATTATATTCTTAGGAATACTTCAGGAACTCCTGACTTCTCTCTAATGTAGCTTCTTCCAATGCCCCGGTGCAATAAATGTTCTTACTTGCTGTCCTCGCCAATGTGTTCTAAGATCTATTGTGCATTTCATTTTGGCCACTGTCCACACAGTCAATCATTGAGGCACCAGACACAGGCTGCTAAGGTGGCAACAGAGACAGGCTGGAACAGCAGCAAAGGGAGTTTAAAGTAAAGTGCAGCCAGGTTCGAGAGATTTATTGCCATAACTTTGAAATCTATGTCTAACATAAGTAAGCGAAAGGACACAAGGTTATGTAAACTACTGAGCTACTTTAAAGTCCACTCCTTTTCTGCTTCTATCCTGGCTTCAGAAACAGCATGTCACAAAATTGAAAACTCACAAGTTGATTAGAAAGAGTGTGTTAACTATGTTTATAATTAAACACAACTTGCAGGGAATTTTTCTTCTTGTTAGTGTATGAATTATAATGTCACCGGACAAATATTTTATGAAAATATCCCGATGAATCAATTTATAAATACAATATAAGAGAAAAATGTGTTTTACCACTCTGAGAAAGCATCATTAATATTTATGGTTAAAGGAAGATGATTGGAAGTTGTCTTATGATTCGGATTTTACAGATTTGAAAAAAAAACTTTGTACAGATAAATAAAATGTGATCTCAATTATGTCTTCTTTTTATGATATTGATTGGGAAATAATAACTGGATTGGGCACTGTGGGCCCTTTCTCTTGCCCTTTTAAGAAATCTTGTTATGGTATCTTTTGAATCCACTTGATATAGGAGCCAGGTCAAGCTTAATACCTGAAAAACATTATATCTACTAAAGGAAAACTTTCTTAGCATCTTATTCAATGGCACTGGACAACAAAGATGTTGCTTTCTAAACATTTTTGGGTGTATTTTATGGATTTTGGCCTGCTGGTCATGAAAATCACCTTAGAATATTTCTAGCATGTACTGCTTTTTTGGATATAATATATTCTTGTGATTTCCTATCTTATAAAGGCTGTGTACGGCCCCTCACCCCAAGCCCAAAGCCCGCTGCGCAGCTCAGACGGCAAAGTCCTCCTCAGCGACAAGATCTCCATCCTCAACCGATGGTCAGAACACTTCCAATCTCTTTTCAGTGCCAACCGCTCAGTCCAAGATTCCGCCCTGCTCCAGCTCCCTCAACAGCCCCTAAGGCTAGAGCTGGATGAGGTTCCCACCCTGGATGAGACATATAAGGCAATCGAACAACTGAAAAGTGGCAAAGCAGCAGGTATGGATGGAATCCCCCCAGAAGTCTGGAAGGCTGGCGGCAAAACTCTGCATGCCAAACTGCATGAGTTTTTCAAGCTTTGTTGGGACCAAGGTAAACTGCCTCAGGATCTTCGTGATGCCACCATCATCACCCTGTACAAAAACAAAGGCGAGAAATCAGACTGCTCAAACTACAGGGGAATCACGTTGCTCTCCATTGCAGGCAAAATCTTCGCTAGGATTCTACTAAATAGAATAATACCTAGTGTCGCCGAGAATATTCTCCCAGAATCACAGTGCGGCTTTCGCGCAAACAGAGGAACTACTGACATGGTCTTTGCCCTCAGACAGCTCCAAGAAAAATGCAGAGAACAAAACAAAGGACTCTACATCACCTTTGTTGACCTCACCAAAGCCTTCGACACCGTGAGCAGGAAAGGGCTTTGGCAAATACTAGAGCGCATCGGATGTCCCCCAAAGTTCCTCAACATGATTATCCAACTGCACGAAAACCAACAAGGTCGGGTCAGATACAGCAATGAGCTCTCTGAACCCTTCTCCATTAACAATGGCGTGAAGCAAGGCTGTGTTCTGGCACCAACCCTCTTTTCAATCTTCTTCAGCATGATGCTGAACCAAGCCATGAAAGACCCCAACAATGAAGACGCTGTTTACATCCGGTACCGCACGGATGGCAGTCTCTTCAATCTGAGGCGCCTGCAAGCTCACACCAAGACACAAGAGAAACTTGTGCGTGAACTACTCTTTGCAGACGATGCCGCTTTAGTTGCCCATTCAGAGCCAGCTCTTCAGCGCTTGACGTCCTGCTTTGCGGAAACTGCCAAAATGTTTGGCCTGGAAGTCAGCCTGAAGAAAACTGAGGTCCTCCATCAGCCAGCTCCCCACCATGATTACCAGCCCCCCCACATCTCCATCGGGCACACAAAACTCAAAACGGTCAACCAGTTTACCTATCTCGGCTGCACCATTTCATCAGATGCAAGGATTGACAATGAGATAGACAACAGACTCGCCAAGGCAAATAGCGCCTTTGGAAGACTATACAAAAGAGTCTGGAAAAACAACCAACTGAAAAACCTCACAAAGATAAGCGTATACAGAGCCGTTGTCATACCCACACTCCTGTTCGGCTCCGAATCATGGGTCCTCTACCGGCACCACCTACGGCTCCTAGAACGCTTCCACCAGCGTTGTCTCCGCTCCATCCTCAACATCCATTGGAGCGCTTACATCCCTAACGTCGAAGTACTCGAGATGGCAGAGGTCGACAGCATCGAGTCCACGCTGCTGAAGATCCAGCTGCGCTGGATGGGTCACGTCTCCAGAATGGACGACCATCGCCTTCCCAAGATCGTGTTATATGGCGAGCTCTCCACTGGCCACCGTGACAGAGGTGCACCAAAGAAAAGGTACAAGGACTGCCTAAAGAAATCTCTTGGTGCCTGCCACATTGACCACCGCCAGTGGGCTGATATCGCCTCAAACCGTGCATCTTGGCGCCTCACAGTTTGGCGGGCAGCAACCTCCTTTGAAGAAGACCGCAGAGCCTACCTCACTGACAAAAGGCAAAGGAGGAAAAACCCAACACCCAACCCCAACCCACCAATTTTCCCCTGCAACCGCTGCAATCGTGTCTGCCTGTCCCGCATCGGACTTGTCAGCCACAAACGAGCCTGCAGCTGACGTGGACTTTTTACCCCCTCCATAAATCTTCGTCCGCGAAGCCAAGCCAAAGAAGAAGTCCACTCCTATGTTGCACACAAAACAAGCTGTTTTGGTCGGTCCCAACCTGCCTGAGTGTGCCCTCAGTAGGCCTGGCATGAATGGAAGGCATTTAAAGACATTGTACAGAATTTCTTGGCAACTACCAAGTACCAAACTACATCCATCTGATTCAAAACATGCTTCAAGCACACAAAAACATGAAGTGCAGTATGTCATTCAATATTCATTTGCTGCATTTGCATGTGGACTTCTTCCCTGCTGTTCTTAGTGCAGTCAGTAATGAACATGCTGAAACATTTCACCAGGACATTGTAACTATAGAAATCAATGCATCTAGAATCGAATTATGCTGACCAACTATTGTTGGACACTGGCACAAGAGGTATCAGATTCTGAGTATAAATGAAAATCAGTGGTAAAACATTTTTAGGTCAGTTGAACTAATGTAATGTGACACCATCGTTATGCAATTAAACATGTTAAATTCAATAAAAGTTAAATTTATGTTCTTCCAACTTCCTACACGATACAGCAAATCTGAAATTATCTTTGTATTCAGTTTGAAGTTGCCAATTTATTTTTAGGAAGCAAACCTCTGGAAAAAAAATTGTTGTTCAGTGTTGTCAGCCTTATTACTTCGATGGCCTAATGAAATGATGCTTTTAGATAACAATTATGCCTGACACAATGAAGCTACATAATAGGTTTTGAGTGTGCTTGTGAAATCTGACACAATGGCAGCCATGGAAATGAAATAACTGCATAGTTTGCACAGCAGATATTATTTTAAAACAGGTTAGAGTTAGGATACAATAATCAAACAACTGGAGATGCTGGAAACCTGAAATAAAAAGAAAGAAAGAAAGAAAGAAAGAAAGAAAGAAAGAAAGAAAGAAAGAAAGAAAGAAAGAAAGAAAGAAAGCAATGGACAGGAAAAAGGCAATATTTCTGATAGGATAAGAAACAGGCGGAGATGTTCAATCTATTTGGTTGAAAATGCACAGTAGATCAGGCAGTGACTGAGAAGAGAAGAGAAAAGAACTGAGTGAATATTGGATAATCTAGCAATAGATTGGTTAGCTTTGAATCAGAATTAGAATCAGAATTTATTGTCATAAACAACTTACGAAATTTGGTGTTTTGTGGCAGCAGCACAGGGTAAACATTCATATTATGAACCACCTTACAACAAAAAAAAATAAAAATAAAAATAGTACTGTATAAATGTAAGGCAGTGTCTTTGGTTCATTGATCATTCAGGAATCTGACAGCAGCGGGGAAGAATCTGTCCCTCTGCTGCTGAGTGCTCAGCTTTAGGCTCTTGTACCTCCTTCCTTATGGTGGCAGAGTGAAGAAGGCATGGCCTGGGTGGTGGGGGTCTTTGAGGATAGGGGATGATTTTTTAAGACTACCTCATGTAGCTGTCCTTGATGGAGTGAAGTTTGGTGCCTGTGATGTCACAGGTCGAGCTAACAGCTCCCTGGAGTTTTTTCCTGGCCTGAGAGTTTGTGCCTCCATACCAGACAATGATGCAACCAGCCAGAATGCTCTCCACAGTACATCTGTAGAAGTTTTCAAGAGTCTTCGGTGACATATCATATTTCCTCAAGCACCTCACAAATTATATCCCCTGGCGGACCTTCTTCATGATCAAAGAGAGAAAATTAGTTAATGGCAACTGATATTAACTCACAAAGAATACAATGTTTGTAGAATTTATATTGGGCCTCATTGGAGATATGGCAGAAGCTATAGATGGATGGAGCATCGAGACATAGAGTTTTAAGAATACAAGTCCATAAAGAGAAAAATTAGTCTATTTAGCCCAATGAGTCTGCCTCGGCATTTAATCATGATCTGATCAGTTTTCTGACTCGGCCCCACTGTTCTCCCCATATCCTTTGATGCCTTGGCTAATCAAGAACCTATTAATCTCTGCCTTAAATACACCCAATGACTTGGTCTCCACAACCATCTGTGGCATCAAATTCCATAGATTTACCACCCTCTGGCTAAAGTAATTCCTCCTCATCTCTTTTCTGAGCAGACGCCTTTCAATCCTGAAGTCATGACCATCCATCTGAGACTTTCCCACGTTGGGAAACAACCTTTCTACATTTACTCTGCCCATACTGCACAACATTCAAAATGTTTCAATGAAATCCTCCTTCATTCTCCTAAATTCCAACAAGTACAGGCCAAGAGCTGTCAAACGGTCCTCATATGATAATCCTTTCATTCCCCTTGTGAACCTTCTCTGAACTACTTCCAACATCAGCACATCCTTTCTTCAATGAGGAGGCTATATTCCATGAGGTTTCACCAATGCTTTATAAAACCTCAGCATCACATTTCTGCTCTTATATTCTAATCCTCTTGAAATATACTTGCCTTCTTCACCACTGATTGAACATGCAAGTTTACCTTCACACTATCCTGCACAAGGACTCCCAGGTCCCTTTGCATCTGGGTATGTTCAATTTTCTCCCCATTTGGAAATTACCCTACCCATTATTTTTTTTTCTACTAAAGTTTACTGCATACTTTCTGACATTGTATTTCATCTATCATTTCTCTGACCATTCTCCTAATCTAAGTCCCCTTCTGCATAGTTCCTGTTCCTCCACCTACCTTCATATCTTCTGAAAACTTGGCAACAAAGCCATTCATTCCATAATCTAAATAATTGATTTACAACATAAAAATAAAAGGCCCCTAATGGCGACCCCTATGGAACACCACTTACAACTGGTAGCCAACCAGAATATGATCCCTGTATTCCAACTCTTTGCTTTCTGCCAAGCAGCCAATGTTGTACCCAAACGAAAATGTTTGCTGTAACATGCTGTGCTCTTATCTTGTTAAATAGCCCCATGTGTAGCAGCTTGTCAAAAGCCTACTGAAAATCCAAATACACAACATCCACTGCATCTTCTTAGCCTGCTTGTCACTTCTTCAAAGAATTCCTATAAGTTTGTCAAGCAAGATTTTCCATGAAGGAAACCATGATCCTCTTGGCCTATCTTGTCATTTTCCTCCAAGTACAGCACAGAAACAGGCCTTCAGTCCAACTTGTTCATGCTGTCCTTGTAGTCTACACAAGGACAGTCTTATTAGCCCATATTGCCCTAAACATTTCCTATTCAAGCACCTGTCTAGGAAATGTTACAATTGTACTTGCCTCTACTATTTGCTCAGGGGTTCAGTGGTGTTCCTGATTAAATGAAGTTGAAGGTTAATCTAAAATCCATGAAGATACAGCTATAAATTTGAACTTACACTATCATACATGCAAAATTAATATGATATACTGAAACATCTTAAAAAATGCATGACATTTCTCTGTATGAAACATATGCATAATAGATTTTATTCCAGATATAAACAAAAGTCTATCATAAATTCAGTAACTTCCTATAAGATATTACTATTGAAAGATTTGAGTGGGAATTTCATATTTTATAATTTGTCTCTGTCTAAATGGATGATTCTACTTATGGGACTATTTATAGGCGCTGTCATTTTGCTATTATCTGTGGAAATCATTGCTTCACTCAAGGGAACTGCTCATACAAAGAAAGAGGGAAAGAACAATTGTTTTGGCAATCAATTTAAGGATGTAGTGTTGAGATTTTTATTAATATTTTAACAAGAGACCTGTCAGCTATTAATATTGTACAGGGAGCTCTTAAATCAAATGTTTATTCTACTTAGTTAGAGATATCCTGATTAAAAGAGAACTTCTTATCATAAACATAAACATTTGGAATACCCTTTTAAATCATAACAAAAGCTTACTTCTTGATATGAGTATGAATCCAAATTAATTCAATTAACTCCGCTCCTTGAATATGCCATCAGGGTGAGTCTATTGTGTCCTGAGATATGAATTATATTATGATTAATTGTAAAGGTAGTAATACAATAGTGAAAGTGCATGTCAGAAATTCAAGTGATACTTCAACACCACATCCACCAAAATGTGCAAATATTAATGCTATCACCTTACACCCTATTTTTACTCAATCACGTTTTGAGTCAGAGACCTCTACATTACAGAAACAGGCTATTTGTCCAATTTGTCCATGCTGATCTAGCTTGACATATTTGCTTGCATTCAGGCCATATCCATTTAAACTTTTCTTATACATTGTTTTTAGATGTACAGCATGGTAACAAGTCCCTACGACCTATGAGCATGCACTTGCCAGAGTTAAATTCCATCTGCCATTCTTAGCTCAATTTCCTGTTATCTTCTTTACTGTCCACTATGCTATCAATTTTGGTGTCATGCGCAAACTTACTGACGATTTTGTCATCCAGGTCATTACTATTGATGATAAGCAACAGAGAACCAAGCACCAACTCTTGCAGCATACCCCTTGTCACAGGCCTCCAATCTGAGTAACGTTTTTCCACAACCACCCTCATATCCTACCATCAAGCCAATTGTGTATACTATTGGCCAGCTCACCCTTGATCTGACCTTCCAGACAAGCCTAGTTGTGGTACCTTGTCAAAGACTATGTTAAAGTCCTTAAAGACAGCTCCCACTGCCCTGCGCTCATCAATTTTCTTGGTTTCCTCCTCAAAATACTCAATCGAGTTCATGAATCATGATATCCAATGCACAAAGCCATGTTGACTATCCCTAATCTGTTCTTACCTTTCCAAATGCAAATAGATATTTCTCTCTACAAATTTCAGGCCCCAGGCATTTACCTACTTTAATGCATTTAATACCTCCAGCACCTCCCTTCTGCATTATGGATTCTCCAAGACTTTGCTATTTATTTCTCAGAATTCTCTAGTCTCTATGTCTTTCTCAATAGGAAAACAGATGAGAAATACTTTGCAAGAAATTCCCCCACATCTTGTGGTTCAACAGATGGGCCTTATTTAATACAGCATTTTAGTTTTCTAGTTTACTGTGGTACCCAAGATTCCCATTGGTAAAAATAATTGCTTTGGCTCAAACAATAATATTACCGGACATTTTTTTTTCAAAGTGTTAGCTTCCTGAAAATAAAACTAGGGTTTATGACAGACAATTTCAAGATGAATGCAAAGATAATTTCAGATTTGCTGTATCAC
Source organism: Narcine bancroftii (assembly GCF_036971445.1). NCBI lineage: Eukaryota > Metazoa > Chordata > Chondrichthyes > Torpediniformes > Narcinidae > Narcine > Narcine bancroftii. Next base: position 299,341,150 of record NC_091470.1, on the reverse strand, counting down.
GTAGGAAGTTGTAGAAACATTAAATTAACTTTTATTGATTTTAGCATGTTCAATCACATAATGATGCAGACACATTGCATTAGCTCAAATGACCTAAAAATGTTTGGCCACTGATTCTCATTTGTACTCAGTAACCGACGCCTCTTGTGTTAGTGTTCAGCAATAGTCGGCCAGCTTTGATGGATTCCACTTGCCCTGATACTGCTTTTCCAATGTCCCAATGAAACCTTTCACCATGTTCATCATTGGGTGCACGAAGATCAGCAGCGAAGAAGTTCAAGCGCAGATGCAGGAAAAGAATTTTAAATGACATGTTGCAGTTTTGTATGCTTGAAACATGTTAAAAATATGATAGGAAAATTTGAAGGTGATTCTCCTGATCAGCAGTCCAAAATCCATAAAATACACCCAAAAGTGTTCAGGAAGAAAAATCTTCATTGTCCAATATTTTTGACCATGAAGAACTAAAGCTGATATTTCAGACTCTAGCCAACCTGAATTGATTTTGCTAATTTCATCCAAGTCGCAAACCATTTTATCAACACGCACAAACCATTTCTGTAACTCACAAAGTTACTGATTGTAACATAATTTAACTCAGTAAAATATATGGCACTCTTATGTCTGGTCGGGCACACTTATTGGTCGATTGTACCTGTGGCCCCTCCACACAGGCTTCTGTATAAACGTGGCTGTCCCACAGCTCCCTCCTCAGTGCAGGACAGTCGAACAGTATTGATACGCTATTGTTCTTGTGATTAAAAGCCTACTGGTTTCTCAACAACAATCTTTTGAATAATTGATGGTGCATCATTAACACTTATGGAAAGTGTGCATTGAACCATTTATAGAGGTATTAACCTTTAAATTTAGATTTAGACATACCACAGTATCAGGCCATTTCAGCCCACAAGTCCATGCTGCCCAATTAACACCCAATTAACCTACACCTCCATGTTTTGAATGCCGGGAGGAAACTGGAGCCCCTGGGGAAAACCCACACAGACATAGGGAGAACATACTGTGACAGATTATGTTATATTTTATATTGTATATAGATATGTTTTAAAGGAGATAAATTATGTTTTTTTTAGTGGAGGACACATACAAACACTTCAAAACAAATCTCATTTAAAATGGCAGAGCTCTGCTCAAGCCAGACAATCCAGGCTCCGAGTGGCTTTGAAAAATTTGAAGAATGCTTATAAGGACTTCATAAGTAGGTGTTAATTGGACATGCTGCAGAGTAATGGATTATTGTTTGGGAAAGCAACTCACAGTCTAATGAGTGCAGTTGGCTGTTTTAAGAGGGTCACATGATTTTCTCAGAGAGAGAGAGAATTCATTTCTACAGTTCTACAGTTCAGCAGCAGGAGCTGGGACTGGAACACGACAAGCTGGCAAGCTTGTGGAAAAACCCCATTTTGAAGATGGGTTGTGAGTTTCTTATTTCAGCCTGGTCAAAGCCTTTGTGGTCCATGGAAGAGGAGATGGCTGGCTGTATAATGTTTGGCTTGGAATAAGAGAAACAAAAAGGAACTCTGTGGTGACCTGAAAGAAAGAGGTTATCATCTGGAAAACCCTGATGGGGCAAGTTTCTTCGACAAGACACTGAAGTAGCAGATCCGAAGGAATCAATGAGCAACAAATCTCTCTGAAAACCAACAAGAACCTTCATGAGGTAACCATTTATCTTTCAAGCACGAAAGCCTAGTGAAATTCATAAATGTTAAATTCTGTGCACAGTGTAAGAATTGCCTGCAACCAGTGAACTTGGAGGAGTGAGAAGTGAGATTGGACTGTGAATCAAAGAACTTTTCTGAACTTACACACACATTACATACACGTGTGTTTATAACTTGAAGGGGGTTAATTTAGGTTAAGTTAATATTAATAAGTTAGAGTTTGATCCTGTTTTCATGTTTAAAGTTAATTAAAAGCAACTTTTGTTTAAGTAACAATTTGTCTTGGTGAATTTCTATTGTTGCTGTGTTTTGGGGTCCACTGGGCCCATAACAGTACAAACTCCTTAGAGACAGCACAGGATTCAAACCCCAGTCACAATTGCTGGTGCTATATATGCACGAGCTGCTACATCAATCGTGCTACCTTTGATTAATTTGATCAATGCAATTTTGTTATGGGGTGAATACCCATTTAAAGTTTTAAAATGCTAAAATAAGTCAAAATATTCATAAAATCTTAGCACTGGAACATGCACTCAGGACTCAGTGATGATTCAGCTTTTTATCGATCTTTCTTTTAATCCTGATGCAATTGTATATCAAAATGTACTATGGAAACCAACGATACATTAATGCATGCTGCAAAGGAAACAAAAAAAATCATCCACATTCCTTCCTCTCATTCGATGATTGCAAAGCCAAATGACCTTCTATCTCAGGAGATGTGCCTGTTGCTCTACTCTGTAATTAACATAAACTTTCTAGATCTAAATGTGAAATTTGTCCTTTGCTCCCTGCTTCAGACTTGTAGAGAGATTCCAAGAAAAACATGAATTGATGTCAGAACAACTTCCTAATTCTTCAGTGTTTTGATAGAACAGGTCCACATTTCAGTCAAATTCATCCTTCCCCTACCTCACAAAAAAAAGTCTTTTCCATCAGTTATGGAGGGCCACATATGTTTCACCTCCCCCTCCCCCATCCCCAATCCGATACAACACACAATATTAAGAAACAATTGGTTTTCCCTCAGGAACTCCAATCCACTCCTCACCTACCAATTAAAATCAACAAACACTTCCAATTTTGTTCAACTTGGCAGAATTCAAAGTTAATGCCTTATTTAAATTGTACCATCTGCCTAGTATTATCGAGGCTTTTTTTTAACGTGCTGCGCTAACCTATTTTAAAGGTCTTAATAATTTCGTTAGTTTGATGAGTGAATTGTGATGTTAAAGATTTAATTTTCTTGTATTTGAGTTGTTACAAGATAAGGAACAATAAACAAACAGGAATGAAGGAGCACAATTGATAATGTCGTGGTTGACTGTATCATAGTGTGGAATGGTAGCTGCAAAGCATCAGATTGGAGATCAGGATGGAGGGTGACTAAAACTGCTGAGAAGTTCACTTAGGTCTCCCTTCTCTCTATTGATGATATCCACAGGGAGCAGTGCTTTGAGACACTACCTTCAAGGAAGAGGAACAGGAGCATAAAAACTACAATTGCCAGGCTGAGAAACAGCCCCTTCCACAGGCAGTGAGACCACGGAACAATCCTAGAAACCCATAAATTTATATATGTGTGTGTGTGTGTGTGTGTGTGTGTGTGTGTGTGTATTTGTTTGTTTATTTTAAATCAATATGTATATATGTTGTTTGGTTGAAGTGTTTACATTGTGCCTGTGTGTGTCCACTGTGGTCGGAACAGATGCTGTTTCATGAGGCTTTATTTGTATATGGACAATCAGATGACAATAGACTTGAATATACTGATGCAAGGAAGGTTTCTTTTTGGAGAATAAAAGTTTAGTTTGTTCCTAAGATATACCAAATCATGGTATTTCAGGAGCGGCCATCGGTCTTCAGAAATTTTGAGCCATGACAAATATTTGAAATATTCTGTTTGATAGTTAGGGCGGTGAATGTATATGGATTTTAGTAAGGTGTTTGAGGCATGAGATCTGTGGAAACTTGACTGCGTGGATTTGGAATTGGCTTGTACACAGAAGGCAGGGGGTAGTGCTTGATGGAACATTTTCAGAACTGGAGGTCAGTAACTAGTGGAGTTCCGCAGAGATCTATTCTGCAACTCATGCTCTTTGTAATTTTTATAAATGATTTGGATGAAGAACTGGAGGGGTGAGTAAATTAGTTTGTGGATGACTGGATGGTTGGAGAGGTTGTGGATAGTGTAGAAGGTTGTGGTAGGTTACAATGAAATATAGACAGGGTGCAGAGTGGGCAGTGAAGTGAATTTCAATCTGGAAATGTAAGAAGTGATAGAGTTTGGAAGATTGAACTTGGAGGTCGAGTGCTAATGGCAGTGTGCAGGAACAGAGGGATCTTGGGATCCATCCATAGATCCTTCAAGGTTGCTGTGCAAGTTGATAGAGTGGTTAAGAAGGTGTATGGTGTACTGGCTTTAATTAGTTGGGGATTGAATTCAAGAGCTGCAAAGTAATAGTGCAGCTCAATAAAACTCTGGTTAGACCACACTTGGTGATTTGTATTCAGTTCTGGTCACCACATTATGAAAATAAAGTGGAAGCTTTAGAGAGGGTGTAGAGGAAATTTACCTGGATGCTTCCTGGATTGGAGAATGTCTTATGAAGAAAGGGTAAGCGAACTAGGGCCTTTCCTTTTAGAGTGACAAAGGATGAGAGGTGACAGTAGAGATATAACAGTATGAGGGATATAGAAGAGTGGGTATCCAGCACCATTATCCCAGAGTGGCAATGGCCAATACAGGAGGGCATCTTTTATGGTGAATGGAAGAAAGTTTAGGGGTAAGTCAGAGATAGTTTTTTTAAATGTAGAAATCGGTGGGTGACTGGAATATATTGCCAAGGGTGGTGGTGGAGGCTGATACAATAGGGATTTCTAAAAGGGCACATGGATGTAAGTAAAATGAAGGGTTATGGGTTGTGAGGAAGGGAAGGGTGAGATTGATGTGGATGGGTTTACATAGGTCAGCAGGACATTGTGATATACTGCACTTTATATGAAGTATATTGAATAATTAAGTATAACAATCAGTATTTTAAATGCAAATACCTAATAACTTATAATGTCACCTTTAAATAAGGATAAAGGTGGACAGCTGAATTTCTGAAGTGGCAAATACATTCTGCTGAATTTCTGATTGGAAATTTGGAAGATAGTTGAAGAAACTCGAGGATCCTTATCTAGAATTTCCCCATGAAATTATTAACTTTTACAGCCAGAATTGATTCTACTTTGACTTTATGTATTATGAGGGTGGTTCCAAACTTGGCATTGGGCACCAGAGTTCATTGGAGGAAGAGTGAGGAAATGCTTTTCGGCAACTGGTCTGGCCTGCCCTTCACAGTTAGATCTGATTACCTAAAGATTCTATAGATTTGATTTAGAGGCGTGTAGCAAAATTTGGTCTGAAGGTACACCAAAAAATGGGATGCTCAATAACAAGAAGGAGCTTGGTTGCCAGTTGTGAAGTGTACTCAATACTGATGTACTTAGTGGAGGCATAGCCCATCATCCATGCCTCTGCCCTTGTAGTCATCAGAGCCATCTTCTGATTCATAAGGGGATCCAGAATGGAATAGGTCCAACAAGTGGCCATGTAGAAGTCACCAGACAATGGATGCAAGAACATATCCAACGTGGGTCTTATCCTGGTGACCAACTTAATGTATGGTTACATACAGTTGTGAGTGTGTGGTGCACTGTTAGCCAGAATCAGACACACACAAAGGTAAAGACTGTACAACAGGCTTTAATCCACAAAGACTTCCACAGAGCCAGGCTGGCTGTGGCTGCAGCAGCACTGAGTGAGGCCGGCGCAGGCTTATATCCTGGAGGGTGATTGTCACCTGACCAGGTGGGGCTTGATCCATTCAGGCCGACTGATTGACAGCTGGCCAGGTGTTGTCCCCTGTCCCCTTGGTTGCCCCCTGCAGTAGGCCGGTGGTGTACCACCACATTCACTCCCTTTTTTAAAATTGTCCCGGGGAGGGGGCAGTAACAAGGAATCACACCCACTTTGCACATACAATATTTACAGGTTGAGACGATCCGGTGGCTGCCGGGGTCTCTGTGACTATCGTAGGACTGGCTCCTGGTCAGTGGTCAGATAGGAAGTGGGGGGGCTGGCGGCAGGGGTGTGTGTGGCTGGTGTGGTGCTGCATAGAGGGGTGGCCGGAGGGGCTGGGATCGACGTATGCGGGTCATATTGGATGGGTGGGGGGGCGAGTTCATCTCCTAAGGCTGAAGCAGGCCTCTGGTGGTCAAGGAGGCCCTGTGTGCCCATAGCTGCCTGGGGATGAGGATGTATGCCTGGTCAGCGTCATCCTGGATTGGAGGATGGTGTGGTGTGGTGGGTGCTCCTGCTGGTGCCAGGTCCCTGCTTGAGACGGTGACCTCCCTGCCACTGCCGAACCTAATGTAAATGTAGTTGTGGTTTGCATGAAGGAGGAAAACCTGCTCGACCAGGGCTTCGGCCTTGTGTATCTGTACATGCTTATGCAGAAGCACCGGTCCTGGGGATGTGAGCCATGCTGGGAGTGACATTCCAGTCGCCGACCTCCTGGGGAATGAGGAGTCTCGTTTGTAGCTGTGCACAGCAGTGACTGAATGGCATAGAGTGCCTCGGGCTGGGCGTCCTGCAAGTACTCAACGGCCCACCCTTTTGACCTGAGAGCCAGGAGGCCTGCCTTCCAGACCACCCCATTCTCGCATTCCACTTCCCCGTTGCCTCTCGGGTTATAGATTGTCGTGCGACTGGTCGCAATGTCTCTCTCCATTAGGTACTGGCGCAGCTCGTCGCTCATGAAACTAGACTCCCGGTTGCTGTGGATGAAGGCGGGGTAGCCAAACATGGTGAAAATCTGCCCCAAGGCCCTGATGATGGTGACCATGGAGGTGTCTGGAAAAGGGTTGGCGAAAGGGAAGCGTGAATACTCGTCCACTACCATGAGGAAGTAGACATTTCAGTTCGTGGAAGGCAGGGGCCCTTTGAAGTCCATGCCAAGATGCTTGAAAGGCCGAGTAGCCTTTACAATGTGGGCCTGGGGGGGCCGGAAGAAGCGGGGTTTATACTGCGCAGAGACCCGACAGGCCTCTGTCATGGCCCTGACATCCCTGATGGTATACGGCAGATTTCGGGACTTAACAAAATGTTATAACTGGATGATGCCCGGATGGCAGAGGGACTCATGCAATGCCTGCAACCTGTCATCATGCAGAGATGCGCAAGTGTGAGAGAGGGCATCAGGGGAGTTGTTAAACATCCCAGGGCGGTACTGGATGTCGTAGCTGTAGGTTGCCAGCTCGACTCTCCAGCGCAGGATCTTGTCGTTCTTGATCTTGTTCTTGTGGGTAGTGTTAAACATGAACACCATGGCCCGCTGGTCTGTGAGGAGCGTGAATCTCCTGCCGGCCAGGTAGTGGAGCCAGTGGCGATCTGCTTCCACAATTGCCTGGGCTTCCTTTTCAATGGTGGAGTGTCCTAGCTCGGATTCGTGGAGGTTCCTGGAGAAGAAGGCAATGGGGCGCCCTCCTTCGGTTGATATTAGCAGAGAGGGCCACCTCAGAGGCATCGCTCTCAACCTGGAAGGGGGAGTCCTCATCCACAGCCTGCATCGTGGCATCTGCGATGTCTTGCCTGATGTGGCTTAAGGCTTCCTGTGCCTCAGGTGGGAGGGGAAAAGTTGTGGCTTGGGCCAATGGGTGGACCTTGTCCGAGAAGTGAGGGACCCACTGTGAGTAATAAGAGAACAGGCCCAGGCACCTGCGGAGGGCCTTTAGCGTGGGGGGGAGGGGTAAATCCATTAATGGGTGCATCCTTTCCGGATCTGGGCCGACAACTCCATGGGCCATGATGTACCCCAGGATGGTAAGGCGGGTGGTGCTGAACACACACTTCTCCTTATTGTAAGTGAGGTTCAACTCTGCGGCCATCTGGAGGAATTTTTCCAGGTTAGCATCGTGGTCCTGCTGGTCATGGCCGAGATAGTGACGTTATCCAGATAAGGGAACATCGCCTTCAGCTTGTGCCGGTCTACCATGCGATCCATCTCCCGTTGGATCCATTCGTGACCCCAAAAGGAACCCGGCGGAACTGGTACAGGTGCCCATCTGGCTCAGAGGCAGTGTAGGGCTTGTCCTTCAAGTGGATAGGAATTTGGTGATATGCTGACTTCAGGTCAATCGTGGAGAAAACCCAGTAGTAGGCTATCTCATTGACCATGCCCGCGATCCTTGGCTGGGGGTGGGCATCCAGCTGGATGTAATCCACGACCAATCTCGGCTGACTTCCCTCTTTGACCACCAGGATTTGGGCTCTCCAAGGGCTGTTACTGGGTTCTACAATGCCTTCCGCCAGGAGTCGTCGCACCTCCGCCTTGATGAAGTCTCTGTCTGTGGCACAATAGTGCCTACTTCTGGCAGCGATCAGCTTGCAGCCTAGCGCAAGATGTGGGAAGAGTGCCAATGGGGTGATGCACAGTGTGGAGAGGCCGCAAGTTGGCCAGGGCTGGTAGATTGTCGTGCTGTTCAATGTGAGTGGAGGTTGGGGCCCCCCGAAGGCAAGGGTGACACTCTGCAGGTAGCACTGCAAATCCAGGTCCAGGAGGAGTGGTGTGCAGAGTTTGGGCATGACCAGGAGTCTGAATCCTGTGCAAGTCTCTCCTCCCACCATTATATCGAACAAGCAGTGCCTAAGGGTACCAACAGTTTTATCCTTGGCAGTGAAGGTGATCGAGCAGGTGGAGGGGTGGATCTTTAACCTTAGGGAATGGGCCACGCTCAGGTGAATGAAGCTCTTGGTGCTGCCACTGTTGAACAGGCACTTTGTTACCTGCCCGTTAACTCGCACATCCATCATCGAGTGCCCGAAATCGTGGGGAATGTCCCTGGTCAGCGTGGTGGCGGCCAGGACCATCTCGGAGTTGGAGTCATCGCTCTCCGGAGGGATGGGGAGCATCGATAGGGTGGCCTGGTCATCGCCCATATTGACCACGTTGACATCGGTCGTGAGGTGCAGCGTGCGGTAGCTGATGGCCTCCGGAGGCGTGGGGAGCGTCAGTAGGGTGGCCTGGTCTTCGCCCGTGTTGACCACATTGCCTTTGGTCGCTGGATGCAGTGTGCGGCAGCTGATGGCAGCCGGAGGCATGGGGAGCATTGGTAGGGTGGCCTGGTCATTGCCTGTGTTGATCACGTCACTCTCAGCATCATTGGAGGCCCTCCGTGTCGGGCCGCACGTGTGGGGCTGCTGCTGGCTCCTTCCCCAGCCATGTCCGCTGCACCGGGGGAATTGATGTCATCATGGCCGGTAGCAGTGACATCATTACATCAGCCAGAAGTGATGTCACGCCGTGAGCAGGAAGTGGCGTCACTGTAGTTCTCAGCGAGCGGCACCGGCAAGGGCGGGGGCTGGTGCAGATGCTCGTGGCACACGCTGTGATGGTCGTTGGTGGTGCCGGATGTTGCGCGGTCAAATTCGGGGAAGGCGGAAATCATCGTGGGGACAATGGTGCCGCCTGGCACGCACACATGACGGGGTCTGCTGGGGAGGTGGTGTGGTCATAGAGGGCTGCAGAGGTGCCAGCAGGTTTAGAGAGGCACACTTTTGCAAAGTGTCCTTTCTTGCTGCGTTGGGAACAATACTGGTTCCTAGCTGGGCAGTTTTGGCGTGATCTTCATTCTGACCAGGACCCACAGTACTTACAGGGTTGCCGGGTGCTTGCCGCAGCGATATTCTCCTCCCCAGCTCGGCCTGGAGCTGCAGCTGCAGTGTGAGAGGGCCTGGGGGAACCTGGAATTGAAGGCTTTGACATGCAAGGCTGCTGCTTCCAGGGTTTCGACCATTTCCACAGTCCTGGTTAGGGCATAGATGTTGTCTTCCAGCAGCTTCTGCCGGATGGACCTTGAGCATAGCCCTCAGATGAAGGCATCCTGGATCACCCTCTCGACCACCTCTGCACCTACCACTGTTTCAGTCAGATACGGTTGGGCCAACTCTCGCAAGTGTCCCAGGTAAGATTCAGCCATATCCCCGTGTTGCTGTGCTCGGGTGTTGAGGAGGTACCTTGTATAGACCGCATTCATGGGGGGCTTGTACAAGTTCTTGAGAGTGTCCATTGTGCTCTTGTACCTGGAAGGCATGGGAACCCAGCTTTGACCGGAGTAGGACCAACCTCTTCTGATCAGAGTCCAGGATGTCGCCCTCGTGATTGCCTTGACTGCATGCTGCCAGATCTCTAAGTGTGTCTGGGCTTCTGGGTGGTGTGTGTCGACTTCGAGGCTCCCTGCACACAAGAGTTTTTCCATAGCCACTGTGGGAAAATTTTGTGGATTAAATTGTGGTGCACAGAATCAGACACACACAAAGGTAAAGACTGTACAACAGGCTTTAATCCACAAAGACTTCCACCGAGCCAGGCTGGCTGTGGCTGCAGCAACTCTGAGTGAGGCCTTGGGAGGCCAGCGGAGGATTATATCCCGGAGGGTGATTGACACCTGACCGGGTGGGGCTTGATCCATTCAGGCTGACTTATTGACAGTGGCCATGTGTTGTCCTGTCCCCTTATACTCCTGGAGGTACAGAGGTTGCCCCCTGCAGTAGGCCAGTGGTGTATCATCACAGTGTGGAACTAAGGTCCAATGACACCAAGTGCCACTATGCGTTGAGGTTCTATCAGTCCCAGGTGTTATAAAAGATAAGCCTGTCCCCATTGGCGTGCAATGTCCTAGTCAGTTGGACATTGCCACATCATGTATCCTTCATGTAAACATTTTTATAGACAAGCACCTTTGAGCACAAGTCCATCAGGCAGTGGTCAGCACAGAACATCCTGGAGACACTGAGAGACAAGGTCTTGATGGATACTGTGGGGCGGATCCCTGAGCAGTCAATCCAGATAATCTGCCAAAATACTTCATCGCTGAAGCTCACTAAAAAGCACCAGGAGCTGGCCTGGCTGGATGTGAGAGGAGCCCTCCTGGTCAGATATTTCCTGTGTGACCCAGATATCATCCGAAAGCACTGGAATAGGGAGGAGAGAGTCGCCCACCTTTTATAGGCTGTGGATTTGCTAATAGTGTGTGTTGAAGTATTCATGGGTCCTTGTCACGATTCATCCCCAACAACAGTGTTATAGACTCTCTGATCTGTAGGCTGTTTGTAGAAGTTGAAACAGGCATCCAACATTGCTGGAAGATCATCAACTCATTGAAAGATGCTTTTTGGTCTTATTCCTCTTCCAGCACGGTAAGATATCAGTGAGGGAATGCTGCTAACTGGCACACTCTAGGCAGCAGGAGTACATGCTCAGGGATGCAATGAAATTTGGTGCAAACAATGTAAAGATTTTCTGGAAAAGGACCACAGTCTTGGGTCCTTCTGCTAGTGGGGATTGAGGAGTTGAGACTGCTGGGGAATCTCTTTAAACAATTGAAAGGGGAGTAACCCAACATTAGTGCCAATATTGCTATGCAGTAAAATGAATGGTTAACACGACAATATCAAAATATATGTAGGAATATGACACTGAGAATGTGAAAAGACTGCACACTTTTCTTTTGTAGACAATTTTATTGTGTCTGCATTTATCTCTGAACCTTCAGATGATCCATATTATTCTCATTTTATAATCTGATTGCTGATATTGTTTAGTTGTGAAGATTTTATGTAATTTTATGGACATAAAAAGTATTTTGCAAATAGTAGACTTTTGTTTTTATGATTTGCCATTACATATTACAATGCCAAGGTTTTGTAGCTCATTGTGATTTCCATGTTGCTCCTTTTAATTTAGATTAAGATGATATATCCATGAGGTGAAGCCAAGTATACCCTGTGTGATGCACCAGGATTTGTACCTGAACCCTAGTTAGACTGGCAACGTTAAATTCTGGCACTCTGACTTGCCTTTGGCAAGTTCACTTCACTTTACAATAGCAACACTTCGGCCTAATTATTTTCCCCTGGGTAGCCTGCAATCACCATCCATCCCTTCCCCAGTTCTGAAGATTACCAAATCATACATCTTCCAGTTTACTGAATCTCAGAGATGCTTCAAATTAGACACTGGGGCAGAAATTCTTCCTTGCAATATGATTTTAACATTCATTTTTGTGACATCTGTGTATCAATTAAGCTAGAAAGTGAATACAATATATATGACAACTAAACCAGGTGTCTAGAGTCACTTATGTATGCTTTGATTTTGTGAGATTGATAGAATCATTACTGAATGCTCTTTAGATATTACAGCTAAAATCGATCTGCTTCATGTTTGCCTGTTTTTTTTGCAAATGTTGAAACCACTCCTCTGTGATAATTCAGCATAGTGCTGCCAATTCTTGGTGGCTTTTCAATCAACACTCTTATTCTTACTCAAGCACTTGACAGTACACCCACGGAAAAGCAGCTACACTCCCACTGCCTTCACAATGCAACACATTTTTTAAAATCAGATGGGTGTAATCATACTGCTGCAATTGTTAAGCACAGGGCATGCTATCTTTATCTGATATAGTTTTCATCACCCTCTCCTTTCGGACATGCCGATGGAGGTTTGTTATTTTATGGCTTGTGGCCCTTTCAAGTTGTTATGTCTGTACTTTACCAATGATCTCAATGTTTCACATGTGGTCAGAAATAACCAGTGATGAGTTTAGATTGGAACTATATATTTAACTTTCTGATAATTGTTTTTAAAATTTACATACAAAAATAACATGTTTCCCAAGTTAAATTTATGCACTGACCAGAGTCCTCCTCTCATGTTTTTATTGCTTGGTGCAAATCAAGTTGTCAAGCCTTAAGGGAATTCTGTGCATGTGTGTTTTTATTCAGTCTCACTCTTGATTGAACCCAACATCTCCCTCTGCACCTCTTTGGTTATTGTTCACTATATCAGAACCTTCATCACTAGCTCTCTAAAAACAGTGATCATACTTTCACAGTTTACCTTTTAGATTTGTGTGTCTATCTAGAAACTACTTAAATACTATGATCGTATCTGCTTCTGCTACTATTCCTGGCAGCCTGTTCCAAACACATCACTCTACAATACATTTGTCCCACACATCTCCTTTTAACTTTCCTCCTCCCACCTTGAATGCATGCCCTCTGGTGTTTGACATTTTTACTTGGGGGAAAAATAGTTCTAGAGCTGGATGAGGTTCCCACCCTGGATGAGACATATAAGGCAATCGAACAACTGAAAAGTGGCAAAGCAGCAGGTATGGATGGAATCCCCCCAGAAGTCTGGAAGGCTGGCGGCAAAACTCTGCATGCCAAACTGCATGAGTTTTTCAAGCTTTGTTGGGACCAAGGTAAACTGCCTCAGGATCTTCGTGATGCCACCATCATCACCCTGTACAAAAACAAAGGCGAGAAATCAGACTGCTCAAACTACAGGGGAATCACGTTGCTCTCCATTGCAGGCAAAATCTTCGCTAGGATTCTACTAAATAGAATAATACCTAGTGTCGCCGAGAATATTCTCCCAGAATCACAGTGCGGCTTTCGCGCAAACAGAGGAACTACTGACATGGTCTTTGCCCTCAGACATCTCCAAGAAAAATGCAGAGAACAAAACAAAGGACTCTACATCACCTTTGTTGACCTCACCAAAGCCTTCGACACCGTGAGCAGGAAAGGGCTTTGGCAAATACTAGAGCGCATCGGATGTCCCCCAAAGTTCCTCAACATGATTATCCAACTGCACGAAAACCAACAAGGTCGGGTCAGATACAGCAATGAGCTCTCTGAACCCTTCTCCATTAACAATGGCGTGAAGCAAGGCTGTGTTCTCGCACCAACCCTCTTTTCAATCTTCTTCAGCATGATGCTGAACCAAGCCATGAAAGACCCCAACAATGAAGACGCTGTTTACATCCGGTACCGCACGGATGGCAGTCTCTTCAATCTGAGGCGCCTGCAAGCTCACACCAAAACACAAGAGAAACTTGTCCGTGAACTACTCTTTGCAGATGATGCCGCTTTAGTTGCCCATACAGAGCCAGCTCTTCAGCGCTTGACGTCCTGCTTTGCGGAAACTGCCAAAATGTTTGGCCTGGAAGTCAGCCTGAAGAAAACTGAGGTCCTCCATCAGCCAGCTCCCCACCATGACTACCAGCCCCCCCACATCTCCATCGGGCACACAAAACTCAAAACGGTCAACCAGTTTACCTATCTCGGCTGCACCATTTCATCAGATGCAAGGATCGACAATGAGATAGACAACAGACTCGCCAAGGCAAATAGCGCCTTTGGAAGACTACACAAAAGAGTCTGGAAAAACAACCAACTGAAAAACCTCACAAAGATAAGCGTATACAGAGCCGTTGTCATACCCACACTCCTGTTCGGCTCCGAATCATGGGTCCTCTACCGGCACCACCTACGGCTCCTAGAACACTTCCACCAGCGTTGTCTCCGCTCCATCCTCAACATCCATTGGAGCGCTTACACCCCTAACGTCGAAGTACTCGAGATGGCAGAGGTCGACAGCATCGAGTCCTCGCTGCTGAAGATCCAGCTGCGCTGGATGGGTCACGTCTCCAGAATGGAGGACCATCGCCTTCCCAAGATCGTGTTATATGGCGAGCTCTCCACTGGCCACCGTGACAGAGGTGCACCAAAGAAAAGGTACAAGGACTGCCTAAAGAAATCTCTTGGTGCCTGCCACATTGACCACCGCCAGTGGGCTGATAACGCCTCAAACCGTGCATCTTGGCGCCTCACAGTTTGGCGGGCAGCAACCTCCTTTGAAGAAGACCGCAGAGCCCACCTCACTGACAAAAGGCAAAGGAGGAAAAACCCAACACCCAACCCCAACCAACCAATTTTCCCTTGCAACCGCTGCAATCGTGTCTGCCTGTCCCGCATCGGACTTGTCAGCCACAAACGAGCCTGCAGCTGACGTGGACTTTTTACCCCCTCCATAAATCTTCGTCCGCGAAGCCAAGCCAAAGAAGAAGATGGCTATCTTATTTATATAAACTTCCATCAGGTGTCCCTCAGCCCAGATAAGATAACCTAAATTTGTCCCACCTCTCCTTCTAGTTGTAGCCTCGCATCCAGGCAGCACCCAGTAAATCTCTTCTGTACCCTTTCCAAAGCCTCCACATTCTTTCTGTAATGGGGTGACCAGAATTGCACATAATACTGATGATTCTGCAGATGTTTCTCCTATTTCAGCTCTCTTGCTGCTGAATCCCTTAGTTAGGACTCAGACTATTCCAGTGTGTTCCTGTTCCACATCTCTTTTCTAATCCCTACAAGTTTGATAAGGGTTAAAACTTTTGCCCGTGCATTCATATGGATGAAAATATATTTTTCTGCTTGATGATTTACATTCATTTTTTTTAATATAATGATACAGAAGGATGTAATTTAGCCCATCAAATCTATGCTGGCTCTCTGAGCCTTTCAATCATTTGCATTCCTCTCATTCATTCCCTTTAATCTATTCAGTCTCACGTGTCCCTCAGCCCCAGCTTGATCCTCCTGCTAACCAAATATACTTCATTTACTGTCATCAATTAATCTTTCAATCAACACAACTTTGGGATGTGGGAGCAAACTGGAGCACATGATCGCAAAGAGAGTATAAAACCCATACACAGACAACTCCCGAGGTCAGCATGAACTTGGATCACTGAGGCTCTGAGGCACCAACAATAGATTTGTTTGTAAATTTCCAAATATTTGTGAATTATGTAGCATTTCAGTGATATGTATGGTCAGAAGCCATCGAGCCACATAGGGCATCTCTATCAAGTTGGAGAGATTCACTGAGGAGGTTATGCTCATTACTTGACTACTCTCTAAACCAACTTTTATATAAATAATGAACTGCTTGAAAAATTCAGCAGGTCAGACTGCTTCCATGGGTAGAAATATGCTGTAATGTTTCAATTTGGGACTCCATATCTTGACAATAATCTCGAACCAAAATTTTGCTTGACTTTTTCTATCCTTAGATGCTGTCTGACCCATTAGGTGTCTCCAGCAGTTCTTTTTTCATCATTTCTCTTTTTGTACCTGGCTTAACACTGAATTCCTTATTCTAACTCTGTGCTCAGTACACAATCTGTCAATCTGTTAGTCTGCTTCAATGAGATCCCAGATCACCCACCGTTCCTGTACCACAAAATATAATGAAGTTTAAATGGGTAAGAACAAATCTACTGACTATTTGTGGGAATCATTGGGCTAATAATAGCAAATCATAATGGAAGTGGTTAACAGTCAAAAGGATTGTCAGTATGAAACACAGTATTGTACATTTTAAATTTTAATCCTGGCAGATGTATTTATCTACAATTTCTCATTTCCATTATGATATAGAAGCAGGCTATATTGCCTACGGTGTTTCTGAGTAATCCCATCAGTCCCATTCCCCTATTTGCTTCCTTGGAATCTATTCTCTTTTCTATGTCCACTAACTCATTAAATTCTCCTACCATCCACCTACAAAGAGGTATTTACAGTCGCCAATTAACCTCCCAACCAGCATATCTTTGAGATATGGGAGGAAGCCAAAGTATCTGAGTGAAGCTCACCCGATCACATGCAGCATGTGTAAACTCCCCACAGACTACATCAAAGGTCAAGATTAAACTTGGATCACTGGACCCAAGCTTCATCCAGCTGTACCACTATGTTATCCAAAGAGTTGTACTATGAGCAAATTAAGTAAGATTGACATATCATTCTTGTGTAGAAGACTGAAACATGACATAATTGAAACAGACAATATTTTATATCAGGGGTGACCAAACATTTTTGATTGTAGGCCACAAACAGAAATATTTAAGAGGTTATGGGCCAAACAATATTAAGCCTGACAGTTTTCAACCAATTATACTGAAATAAAATTGGTGTCTTTAGACCAGAAAACCCATATTTCATTGAAAATAACTATACTGTAGCCGACCGCTACAAAGAAACACACACACACAGTGTGGCAGGTTACGCTCACTCCTTTATTAGGGATGGAAAGGTTGCTTTTATACTGTTCAAGTTCCCGCCATTTTTGCTGATTGACTGAGTCATTCATATGAATAACAATAGCGGGTGGGAACATCATGCATATGAAGGCCCTTCTTCCCCAGACTGTTTCTGCTGAGTTAGCTGGGCAGCTTGACCAATGCCATTTTAGGGCTGTTGGACTGATGCTGCGCCAGCTTCTACCCCTGCTGGTTCATTGTCCTGGGAGTTGCTTTAGCGATCTCTGTCCGCGACCACTGCAATGTGCCGGCCTGATCTCTGCAATTGTGGGCCACCACAATACAACACTATTCCACAGTTTAACAGACATTTCTGTATCTGCTGCTCTTATCACAGATGGCATTTCTATATCTGCTGCTCTTAAATTTAATTTGAATGAATACAATAAAACTCTCATTCAAAAAGCAATGCAAAATAAAAAGGTGTGCGCAAAATAAGAACAGGACAAAATTTCAAGAAAGGAACAAGGCAGTCTCCAACACTCATCCACAACTCTCAGTGAATACAGTTCATGGCCCAAGTGTCCACCTTAATAATAATCACCCCATTCACACTTGCAAATGATTCCAGGAATTAATGGCTAATCGGCCTTTAAAGTGTCTAGTGTGAAAGGAAAATCTTTCTCAACGCCAGCGTCAGATGATATCACCTCATACCAACATCTGATAACATCATCTCGTGCCAGGGATTCACAGTCTCGACCCCTGGCACAATCCATGGCGTCTGCAGATGCTGGCGTTGTAATCAGGCAAGTGTAGAATGTAAATTTGGGGACAATTGCTTTGTGGGATTGAAATAACCCAAGTTTTTGCATGAGTGCAGGAACGTGAAGGAAGAAAAGGTTAAAATGAAGGTATAAACTTAGCAAGAGTGAGAGAGAGAAGAAATAAATAGCAAAAAATAGCAATAGTGGACAATTTTTAAACAACATGGGAAAGTTGGTAGCACTATAGCACACAATTTATAAAGACTGTGGGAAAAAGCAATGGTTGACTTGACTTCCCAAAATGCTGTGTGGCAGAGAAACTCCTCCATAAGTGCTCCATGCATGCAGCTGTGCACATAGCCCTTTCTCTACAGTATGAATTTCTGGAAAGTCAGGTCCTCCATCGCTTCTTCCCAAAATATTTATAAAATTGTATGCGATAATACTACCAATTTTCCCACACTGTATAAATTGCATGAGATAGCACTACTAACTTTCATGCACTGTATAAATTGTGCATTATAGTGCTACCAACTTTCCCACCCTGTTTAAAAATTGTCCGCTATTGCTATTTACTGCTAGCACTTTCCCATGGTTTCTTATAAAGGTTTATATAGGTTAGCACAACAACAGTAGGGGCTGAAGGGCTCATACTGTGCTGTACATAAAGCTTGATTATTTTCTAATTAGGCATGATTAATTTTGTTCAAATATAAGATCATAATACATTGATCAGGATTTAGGTCAGGTTCACCATCACTTGATGTATCATGACATCACCGGTAAAAAGTAGAACAGTCCTAACCCTGGGGATCACTCTTTGTAAGCGTGAAAGCGTTCTGTGTTCCAGTTAGGAGTGGTCAAGAGTGAAAAGCCAAACCCCCATTCCTCTCCTGGGACACTGGATAATGGAATGCAAGTGTGAAAGGGGCTTATGATGCAATGTGTAAATCTGTAGATAGGTTATTAAAGATAGGGTGTTAAATTTAACAGATTCATTGCAAATAAAAAAAAACACCTTGACTTCTGAGGAAAATTATTCATTTTCCCAACTTGTCTGAAATTTTCGACTCGCCCTTGACATTTTACATCTTTTCGGTTCTACCATGTTTAATCAACGGAGGTAAACTTTTTTAACTGAGGTAAATGTTTTGATCAATGGCCGGTCTAGAACTTGTTCAAAAGGCAACGACATCTAGTGTTGAAAATAAGGAGTGCAATGTGCATACAGTAAGATGTAGCCATATATCATTTTCTTTTTAAAATTCATCCTGGGCCACTTAAAACAGGGCAAAGGGCTCCAATGGGCCCAGAGGCTGTAGTTTGGGCATGTCTGTTTCATAGTGATTGACAGATAGTTGCTGAGACAAGTTTTCCTCTGACTGGAAATTTTTGAACTAAGAAGAACAATCTCACTAAGAAGAACTAAGAAGAACTAAGAAGAACAATCTCACAGTAAGATGACATTTTCTTTTCACTTCAAGGTTAGTGAATTTTTGTACTTTTTGTGAGAAGCCAAAGGATTTGCAAATATATTCAGCATAATCAAGACAAATCTTTAGGTGTGATGGATTTCACGAGTATGATCAAGGTACAGAGAAAGGATTTTATGGAATGGCAAAGGATGTAATTGAAGGGCGGCATAGTTAGCATATTGGTTAGTGCAATGCTATTATAGTGCCAGCGGCCTGGTTTTGAATGCATCTGTAAGGAATTTATCTGCTTTTCCCATGTCTCCGTGGGCTTCCTCTGCGTGTTCTGGTTTCCTTACAGAGTTGGTAGGTAAATTAGTGCAGCAGGGGCCAATGGGCATCTTATCATGCTATATCTCTAAATTAAAATAGTTTGAAGGACTATGTGTCTAATCTACTCTTTCATGTTCTGATGTTGACAGTCTGATATAAGTGTCACTCCTGCCAGTTGAGGTATTGCCATTCCCTTTAATATCAATGCAGCAAGTGTTGAAATGTGTTCGACCAAATGCAATATATTTCCTTCAAAAGAAATGCCTGTTTTTTTTTCTCTTAGATCGTTGTGATCTTAATAGAAATATCAGATTTTATTAACTATTTTCATATAATTTACTTTACTTAACTATCAGTGAGAGCGATAAATTTAATCATTATCTATCATTGAATCCTTGAAGCCTGGTGTATTGTGACTGATGGTTATTCATTTTGGTATTTCTTGATCACATTGAGTTTTAAATCCTCTGCTTTGAATCAGCTTTCAAAAAATTTTCGAATTGATTCTGCTTAATTGAATATAAATATAAAAGTTGTAGTGAAAAATAAGATATTTTCTTAAATATAATCTTCCCAGACTCTATATAAATGTAGTTATGTTCAAGGGAGGCTTCTTTAAGTAAGGTCAAGAACAATCCCTAGTGTTTCTTTCTGTTTGAATCATGGAAAGTTTTAAAATGTCTTCTAAAAAAAACATTTCTATGTTTCTTCAGTGTAACTAAATATTTAAGGTCAAACTCATAGGAAGTAGAGCATGTATATATTTTCCTTGTAGAGAAACAGAAATATAAATGATGGATTTCTGAAATCCATTCTGTAATAAAGATAAAATTGTGGAAATGCATGTATGCAGTATCTAGAAATAAGATTATGGAGCTTTGGCCAAGTATTCAGCAATTTTGATTACCAGAATCTTTTAAATCAATGTAGAAATGTATTCCACAGCATAGTATGGAATATAGGAAACATGGTATTAGGTTTCACTCCTGTAACGTGAATATATTAAGTTAAGGTTTTTTATGAGTTCATCATTAATGAATGGCTAACATTATCATCTCTGAATCTCTTTCTTAAAACCTTACATTACAGAGAAAATAAACTAATAAATAAGTTTCAATGTTGCCCCATTGCTTGCCCTTCCCCAAACCCCTCCCAAACCCAATCCCATCACCTTCTCACCCATGCTCTTCACAAGGAATTCATAATAAAGCCATGAAGCCGTCAGGTAACTTATAAACTGTAGCACCGCTGTTGATCTAATGTTGGTTCATTCAGAAGTGGTGACAATGATTATTGAGTCAGTTACTAGCTTTCTGGCCTTTGATTTTATCTCAGTGTTATCTAGCGAGACAATGCCTGCATCTCATCAGGTAAGTAATATAAGCAGAGTTTCATTCTGCCAAAATGTGGCACAATTGTGCTGTCCGCCATAATATCATGGAAAATTGGCCTGGATGAGACTAGTCAACATGAGCAAACAGTTGTGATAATGGTGTTTCTGACGTTTGATTTTTTTTTAAATTTTGATTTTGATGATTTGTCCTGTTCTCAAATGTTGGAAACGAGGCTGTGAATTTTTGTCATAAAGTATAGTCAACAAGATTTTAGAACTTTATCAAGGATATCATCTACTCTAGAGGACTCATTCCTGTTTAGTTGAATTTTTTGCGCTCTTGCAAGTTTACAAATTAGTGGGATAGAAGGAAGGACAGCATCATTATTGAATATTCTTTGGGCTGGTTTTTCTGGTGGAGATTGCCTCTCTACATTTGTTAAACTCTCCTCATTTTCACATTGCTGTTGGTTGAGTCCTTCTCATTTAGAGCCCAGCCATGTTATCAGTTAGTTGCTGGACCTCTTATGTTTTTTCCCCATTGTTCTTCAGGTAAAGCCTTTATTTTGTTGGACTTTGGACTCAAAATACCTGCTTTTTGAGGTGTACACAAGCTTTGAATCTATGGACATCTTGCACTTCTGGTTAATTTGCTCCTAAATCTCCTGCTCTTTCACATTAAGCCAATTCTGGTGGAGAACCCAAAAAAAACCAAAATCCAATTGCAGTAAGATGCACCTCTTTGATATCTCCACCAGAAAAGTTATTGAAGGTCGTCTTCAGACATTCCCTGTTAGTGATCAAAAAGATTCTCCCTGATTCAATGTGCTATGAAAATGGAGGGAGCCACATTGACTACAATTCAGAGTCTTTATTCTTCTTACAAAAGCCTTTAATTTTATTCAACAAGCAGGACTGCTGTCTAGATGTGACTGTCCTCAGAAATCCACCTTGATTCTCTTTCACTTGCACTGCAAACCTCATTTAAATCAGAACAATTGTGCGATTGAGAAAAGCTGGGTCATTCTTTCAATCCACTTCTCAATCTTTCTCATTCAGAGTACTTGCAGCTCACCTTCAACAAGCTCATGTTCAGGTTGAAATAATCTGCTGGATGATTGGGAGACCATTCCAATTATGTCCAGCTTCATTCCTTTTTTTTCACAACTTTATTTGTTCGCTCAACAAGGTTATTACATACAGTGGGAAAAAGATACATATTGTGAACAATAAAAAAATTAATATAAAAAGGGAAAAAGAAAAGGAAAAAAAAAAGAACCCCCCCTCTCTCAGCCAGCTCTCTTTAGGAGAGTCAAAAAGAAAAAAAAACCTAAAATATAAACTAAAAGATATTCACTAAAATCTAATCAAAGTAAATTTAAATGTAAATATTCTGATTATAAAGACCACTTATTAAGAAAAAAAGAATAATTATCATGTAAAACATATGTAATTTTTTCCATTACCAAACAAGTTTTCATCTCATTATGCCATTTGTTAATATCAATCACATTAGCTTTTGCCATGTACTTGCTATACATTTTTTTGCTACAGATAAAGCTAAATATACAAAAACAATCTGAAATTTATCTAGTCCCAAATCTTTCAAAGGTTTCAACTTACCCAACAAAAATATTGTCGGGTCTAAAAATATTTTAATCTTATAAAAATGTTCCAAAAACAGTTGAATTGCTTTCCAAAACAATTGTATATGTACACAAAACCAAACAGGATGAAAAAAAGTTCCAACCGAATTACCACATCTAAAGCAAGAGTCTGATTCACTAAAACCATTTTTTTAAAAACTTTTCAGGTGTTAAATACAATTGGTGTAAAAAATTATAATTAGCCATTGCATAACGAACATTTATCAATTTAGTAACACTATCATGACAGATATCTAACCAGTCATCCTCAGAAAAAATGAAATTAATATGATTGTAATTCAAAAGGTAAATCTTTATATATCAAAATTGCTACTCCCTTAGCTTTAGAGTTAAATGAAGAAAAAAAAAACTTGTCCAACCCAATCCCTCTTCAATTTCATACTTTCTCTTTCATTCAAATGTGTCTCCTGTAGAAAAGCAACATCAATTTTCATCTTTTTGATATAGGCCAAAACTCTCTTATGCTTAATCGGGTTATTTAATCCCTGAACATAAAAAGTAGCAAATTTCAAATTTGACATACCTAATACAAGTACTAAATCCCAAAAATAATCACAAAATTAATAATAATAAAGAAAAATTTTTTGTTATATATAGGACCCTCAAATTAAATCCAGTTTCATTCCTCATACTGCAGTGTATGGTGAGCACTTTCAGAAACTGAGCTCCCAATCTTTGCTGACCCCATCACAAGGGTGCAGGGAAAATGACCATGGACTACATCAGCAAAGGTGCTCCAACAACCTGTCCCAAAAAATAATCCGCAGGTAACCTTATCATATTCCTTTGCATTCCACTGATGATGTTGACACATTGAGGATCATTCCCATATGTACATCATTGGTTTTATCTTATCAAACTTGATCCAGTTTAAAACTCAACAAAATAAGTTATATTAATACCACAGAAAAAATCCCCGTTATCCGGAATTCAAGCAACTGGCAAAAAAAAATCACAGAAAATAAATAGGTAAAACATATGGGAGTTTAAAATTGGTGCCCCAGCAGTTAGTTCATCAATCATTTCAAGCAACTGGCAAATACATTTATCTGGCATCTACCAATCCCCATAGGTGCCGCATACCGGCAGTTTTACTGTACTTTAAAAAGCAGCTCCCAGAATCCCACTCTGTCCTGACTATGCATGGCTGGTGTAGACGTTAGTACCATACTATTACAGCGCCAGTGACCCAGGTCTGAATTGGGTGTTGTCTGTTTGGAATTAGTATGTTCTCCCTTTGATCATGGGGTTTCTTCTGGGTGCTTTGGTTTCCTCCCATGCTCCAAAGACAGAGAGGGTTGGTAGGTTGATTGATCACATGGGTGCATTTGGCCAATGCAGGATTATAGGTCAGAATGGCTTATTACCATGCAGAATCTCTAAATTAAATTAAATAGCAACCGAAGTTAAGAGAATACTATGGAAATCCAAATTCATCACACCTCAAAATAGCTGGATGGTCAGCCGCTTAAATCTTTATCATCCAGAAACAAAATCAGAGTTTATCGTCATGAACATGTCACAATTTTTTTTTGCACCAGCAACAGCCCTTATGGATATTGCTATAAATTACATTTTTTAAAATAAGTTCATGCAGCAATATAAGAGATAAGTAAGGTAGTGTCTGTGGTTTATTGTCCAGTCAGAAATCTAATGGCAGAGGGGAAGATTCATACCAACTCAACGCTATGATATCTTGTCTCATTTTAAGGAGGTTGAATGACATTGGAGACAGGGATGTTCAGAAACTGGAAGCAGCAAATCCACAGAGGGAGATTTGAATACAAGGATGAGGATTTTGAATTTGATGCGCCGCTTCTCTGGGACCAATATAAGTCAGTGAGCACAGGTGTAGTTGTGAACATTGATTATGTTTCAGGTGCAGGTTCTGCAGAGAAATTCCTCTACAGTTGTCACCTTGCTTTTCTAATCCAGTCAGCATTAAGGCAAATTTATTTTTCTCATTTGAAACCAGGGAGGACAGGGTTCTAAAACATAGGCTCAGAAACCAAAGTTCAATATGTCTGGAAATCCATGATGACGTAGCTGTGTTTCCTCTAAAAAGCCATACATATTGGAAGTTAGTTTTCACAGAACCAATCATCACATGCACTCTTGTAGAAATGGAAGAGGTCACCTTTGAATGTCTTCAGAGTTGGTGGAAGAATAAGACTGGAGAAGCAGCAACAAGGAAATAACAGAAGATTACAAAGCATTACAGGAGAAAATGAGGGTACCAAAGTATGAAAAGGCCCTAGTTCTGTGAGTGTGCATTACCAAATATTGGCAACTGCACTGAAGACAATGCTTTTATTTAAAAAAAAATTGCTGTGGGTCTGGAAGAGATTTCTAAATCTCTTCTGCTTGCCAGGAGGTGCCAGGAGCTGGAAGCTGCAAATATGACACATTTATTCAAGGAAGGCAGCAGAGATAAACAGGTAATTACAGGCTTGTAGTCAAAAGGGAAGGGTAGGGAGTTAAAATTCTGAGGGACAAGATTAATCTCTACTTGAAAAGACAATGATTAATCTAAGGTAATTAGTCTGGTTTTGTTCAGGGAGATCTAGTCTGACCAACTTGATTGAATTATTTGAAAAAGTAGCCCTATGATTAATGAATGCAATGCTGCTGATGTCCACATGCACTTCATTCCCACACAGGAAACTGGGCCAAAATATCGTGTGATGAGAGTAAATTGATGAAATTGAACTCACAATTAATTTGGTAACAGGAAGTCTGTGATTCATATTTTACAACAGCAATCAGTATTGGGACTCCTACTGTTTCCTACATAAAGGATTTAGATTTATATGTCAAAAGTTCGATTTCTAAGTTTGTAGAAAACATGAAAATTGGTTGTGTTGTTTGACAAAGAGGATGGTAGTCTTAGGTTATAGGACAAAATTGATGAGTTAGTTAAATAAGCACTTGAATTGCAGATGGAATTTAATCCTGATACGTTATGTAATTAAACATTTTGGAAAGACAAACTAGATGAGAGCATACACAGCATATTGTGGGACCCTGGGATATAGTGAGAAACACAGGAACTTTGGTGTACCTGTCCATGTGCCCCTGAAGGTAGAAGCACTGTTAGATAAGGTGTTTAAGAAGCATACAGGATTCTTGCCTTCATTACCCATGGCATGAAATGTAAACAACTTTATAAAATATGGGTTAAGCCATAGTAATTTCTGATATTACCACAATATCAATAATGTAAGGGAAGGAAGAAATCACAAAGGATTGGAGGTAAGAAAGTGAAAGGACAGGAGCAACCCTTTTAAAACAATGTTGTTCTGTGTGTTCCCAAACTTCAAACAATGCAAACTAATTTGTGAGCAAAGATTTAAAGGAGCTTTGCAAAAGCTTACAATTTTTATGCATGTCTAAATTAGATTAAATGCCTAAATCAATTTCTGGATTGGTACGATTCACGGCAGGTTAGGATACTGGATTTGCATCTGGCACCATCTGAAAGGAGTTTCTGCGTTCTCTCCCTGTCTGTGCGAGTTTCCATTTATGGTGATGGGTTACTTGGATGACACCATCGTGATTGGCAGGTCCACGGGTGAAACACAGAGAGCAGTGAATACCATTACGACGCTGCTGCAGGAACTGGGGTTTATTATACACCCAGAAAAATCAGTCCTCAGCCCAAACAGAGAAATTAAATTCCTCGGGTTCCTCTTAAATACGGAATCTATGAGAATAACCCTGCCAGAAGATTAAAAAGGTGGAAATTCTTCAGACTTGTAGTGCTTTGATGCAGAATCTCATCCCTCTATACGGATGGTCCTCCAGAATGGAGGACCATCGCCTTCCCAAGATCGTGTTATATGGCGAGCTCTCCACTGGCCACTGTGACAGAGGTGCACCAAAGAAAAGGTACAAGGACTGCCTAAAGAAATCTCTTGGTGCCTGCCACATTGACCACCGCCAGTGGGCTGATATCGCCTCAAACCGTGCATCTTGGTGCCTCACAGTTTGGCGGGCAGCAACCTCCTTTGAAGAAGACCGCAGAGCCCACCTCACTGACAAAAGGCAAAGGAGGAAAAACCCAACACCCAACCCCAACCAACCAATTTTCCCCTGCAGCCGCTGCAACCGTGTCTGCCTGTCCCGCATCGGACTTGTCAGCCACAAACGAGCCTGCAGCTGACGTGGACTTTTACCCCCTCCATAAATCTTCGTCCGCGAAGCCAAGCCAAAGAAACCAAAAGTAATTAGGAAATTGGTGGCTGCTTTCCTGGCTGTTCAGTACGGTCCGTTAAAATATAGATTCCTGGAAAGAGATAAAGTACAAGCCTTAAAAAGCACCAGGGGTCATTTTGATAGACCTATGTGCATAACGCAAGAGACTAGAGCAGAACTTGCGTGGTGGACGACAAATGTATTGGAGGCTTCCGCCATGATGGAAATTAGAAAGTTTGATATGGAATTCTGATCAGATGCTAGTGGTGAAGGATGGGGCACCAACTCTACGTCTGTATCACGAGCCAGTTACATGATGTAGACGTCAAACCTCCCATTTTATTCAGGTATTCTACTCCTGAAGTGTCGTCTAACCTCATCAACCCATGTATACCCCTTTTCTTTGCACAGAAAAACTTCAGTGCTAACTGAGCTGCCAACATTTCTCGGAAGTTAATATCAGATGTTGATGCCAGTCTAATCTCTTAATTAGTCCATCTGCCACTGACAGAGGTAGTTAAGTCTGTGGTGCCCCATCCTTCACCACTAGCATCTGATCGGAATTCCATATCAAACTTTCTAATCTCCATCATGACAGAAGCCTCCAATACATTTGTCATCCACCACACAAGTTCTGTTCTAGTCTCTTGCGATAAGCACATAGGTCTATCAAAATGACCCCTGGTGCTTTTTAAGGCTTGTACTTTATCTCTTTCTAGGAATCTATATTTTAGCGGACCGTACTGAACAGCCAGGAAAGCAGCCACCAATTTCCTAATTACTTTTGGTACTTTCCGTATAGAGGGATGAGATTCTGCAATCAAAGCACTACAAGTCTGAAGAATTTCCACCTTTTTAATCTTCTGGCAGGGTTATTCTCATAGATTCCGTATTTAAGAGGAACCCGAGGAATTTAATTTCTCTGTTTGGGCTGAGGACTGATTTTTCTGGGTGTATAATAAACCCCAGTTCCTGCAGCAGCGTCGTAGTGGCGTTCACTGCTCTCTGCGTTTCACCCATGGAACTGCCAATCACGATGGTGTCATCCAAGTAACCCATCACCATATGTCCCTCCTTTCTGAGCTGGGAGAAAACTGATTTCAGAAATCTGGTAAATATTCTGGGCACAGAACTAAATTCATTAGGTAGTGCCTTATATTGCCACAATTCGTCCTTCCAAATAAACTTCAGGTACTTTCTAGAGAGCGGGCGTATAGATACTGAACAATAAGTATCTTGTAAATCGACGAATGCTATAAAATAGCCCTTATGTAATAAAGGCATGATCAAGAACTTTTGGTATTTTCTGTGCAACTTTTGTTTTTTTCCTTTCATGAAACTATTGTACAAGCCTACTGTAGTCTCAAAATCATCACTTAGGTCTGGGTGTGACTTTGCCCACTGCAGTGCAAATGTTTTTATTTTATTTTGGGTGACTATGTAGCAAATCTTGCCTCTGTTCACCTACCCATTCTGTAATATGATTTTCCAACTCTGGCTAATGAGTGATTCCTTTTTGGAATTTTTCTTAAAGTCTCTTCTTTCTTTCTTCCTCTAATCTCTTACCAACTTCTCATGCACATCAAATTTTCTTACGGCAGCGCAGTTGTTGGTTTTCTTGGCCAGTTCTATAATTTTTAACTTAAAACTCGTTTCATTTTTTCGTCATGTTTGGTGTTGTGTTGATGGATCCTCCATGATAGCAATCACCTCCATCCAATTCCCAGCTGATAAATCTGTGTGATCTATGGGGGTCAACGTATATGCTGGTCAATGGCCCATCTCAGGTATCGCGAGGTTTGGGGGTTGATTTATACGTCAGTTAATTGGGTACCTCAGGCAGCCAGAAAATGGGGGTCGACTTATATGCTGGTTATACCATAAAACCCTTAAAATGAGGCTGAAAAAGGAGGTTGACATATGCTGGTCGACTTATATGCTGAATTATATGGTAGTTAACTGCATATCTTCTTAAAGGCTGAAATCTCGTACCTGAAAATAAATGGGCAGAGCATCAGATCATGGCTGGATTGTGCTGAATGACAGCACTGCCCACACACACAGCTACACGAATACCTTCCACTCTCTCAAGAAAGCTGCTGATACACTCATGGGCCCATCCTAGTCATACTCTCTTCTCCTTCTTTCTGTCGGCCAGAAGATACACATGCTTTAGAACACAAGCCTCCAGATTTATTTCTTGCTATTACCAGATTCTTAGTAGATCTTTAGTAGAACAGTAGATCTTTCAATAGCAAATGATGATGCCCTTGCACTAATTTTACTGTTCTTTGCAGTAAAATCATTGTAATTTTCTTTATATCCTGCCCTATTTAGTCTAACACTACTCATGCTGCAGTTTATTTCTTTGTTTATTTGTTGTTGAAGCTGTGAGTTGAGTTGTCTGACTAATATGAAAGTACGTGACAATAAATAATTCAATTCAACATAGCACTGGACTTGCTTGCATCTAAGTGAGAAATCTTGCTAGCTGAAATTCATCTGGAACTCTGCAGTACAATATAATTGGGTCACTTAGTAATCAACCTCTGCACATGAAATTCCCCTGTGAAACTCGACTGATCGGCTTTGACGTTTATCAGATTTGTCAAGGTTTTCCAATGTTCCTGACATTCAGAACTATTTAAAAAATTAAGATCTGAAGAAAATTAGAATTAACTTTTTCAAAAATTATTGAAAGAAACATAAGAACTTGCACACTTAGAACCTCACTAAAAATATTAATGCAAACACAAGTAGTTTTTAAAAATAGGTTTTTATTCTTCCATTTCATCCTAATAGCTGTGAACACTGAGTTCCCCAGTCTGCCTAAATCCTGCAGGGGATAATAATAAATAACCAAGATTTTAAATTAAAACTGACCAAAGATATTGTCTAAATTCTTTAGGATGTTTGTCAACGGCAGACCATTTAAAGAATAAAGGCCCAGAACGCAAAGATAAAACAGTGCTAATTGAAACAGCAATGATGGAGTAGAAAGATGGAAAATTATAAAGAGGAAATTAATTTTTATTAGCATTATTTACACACAGTAGAAGCCAATTCTGACCATTTACACCGCGCTGCCCAATGGCACCCAAATTAATCTAGACCCCATATGTTTTGGAATGGGAGGGGTGGTTGGGAGGAAATCGGAGCACCTGGGGAAAACCTATGCAGATACAGTGAGAATGTACAAACAGCTTCCAGACTGCACCAGTTGCGCTAGCTGCTATGCTGACGGTGCTGCTCTTGCTAACCTTGTTAGGGATAGGTCAGAATTAGAATTGTAGCACGACAAAGTTATTAATGAGCGAGACTGAGACTTTCTTGAGAATTAAATGCACTGGGAGTGGGAAGTCTGTGAAGCCAAATGAGCAGATTTAACTTGGAATTAGACAATAGCACAGGGGACTTGGTCAAGTTGGAATTTTACTAAATAATGTCCATGGAGGCATATTGTAAAAGTGAGATATTAGGAGAATAAAAGTCATGAATTTATGATAAAATAACAGCGAGAATAAAGTAAGCTGAACATGAACTGGAGGAAGTAATTAATAATTGGTAGGCTAATGGATTCAAAAGTATGTCTATTGCCAGTATTCACTGTGATCAGTATATTATACAGCTACAGTTCAAGAGCTAGCCATTCTACTTTGTAGTATTTGACAATGTATCAAGTGTTTTGAACAGTCTCTAGCTGTTTTAATTTGATCTAAGGACATTGAGAGTTGCTTTCAGAAAGAAAAATAGAAATATAAGCAAGATCAAACACGAGCATTATCTCTTAGTGCTGAAAGTAATCAGGAAAATTACATCTGGCTGAAATATTTTCCTCCCTGATTATGAATCCCAAATGTGGCAGCTGGCTCAAACTTGAGATCTTCTTGGTTTTATTCTAAATCTATTTACCTTTGACACCCCAGGCCATTAGGGAGTAACTTTCACCTCGACCTGAAGAAGGACATCACCATATAATTAGGTCTAGAAAGAACTGCTTGCTGAATAATTCATTTAAATTAAACACAACAATTTTAATGCATACAGCACACGAGCCCATGCCACCCAATTACACCCATTTAACCAATAACCCCGGTACTTTTTGAAAACCAGAGTACTCGGAGGAAACCTACACTGACAGGGAGAATGTAAAAACTCCTTACGGGACTCGAACTCCTGCCCGATCACTGGTGCTGTAACAGCGTTGTGCTAACCACTATGCTAACGGTGCTTTCCCTTGCATTTTTTTTGGCTGAAATTAGTCCTTGGTGGCTGTGACATGATATACATTTATTTACATCATTCTATTAGCTCAATTTGGGACACAAGCATTAGATTTTACTTTAAGCGATGTTGATTATAACAGAAGGGAATGATACAAGTCCTTACTCAATGAGTAAGCTTTGAATATTTGGCAGAAAAAGCTATCTCCATAACTGAGCAAAGAATTATAAATATTCATTGATGTATAAATAATGCTGATGGTAGGATAGAAAGCCATCTCTCCAATTTTGCAGATGGCACAAAGATAGGGTAACACTCTAATCAGTGTTGCCACAGGAATAAAATCTCAAAGAAAAATTAGTAGTTAAAGTAAAATGGCAAAACTGTGGGAAATGTATTGGTTAAGGAAAACTTGACTCAAAAGTAATTATTGAAAGATCTATTGGCTGAGAATAAATCTGGGCATTTATATTAATATTTAATCTATGAAGCAATTGCAGTCCCAGATGATTAAATTATCCATTTTGTTCAATGGCACAATAAGTTGCAGTTTAATTTTAAATCTAGAATTGTTTTTATTGGACTTTGACTTGCACACATTTTCTTCAATTGGTGAATTTGACACAACGGTCATTTGAACCTTTACTTCACCAGGGTCAGGCTTTTCTTTAAAATAAATTTGTTTTGTAATGTGAGGATAAATTGAGATAATCTATTATTGGAGGTAAAAGTGGAAGATCGATGAGCATCCTAAACGGTGAAAAGCTGACAATGCCAAAGAAACTGGGAAACAATTAAGTTGGGGGGCGGGGGTGGGTGGTTCATTATCAAAGATCATGAAAAGTTCATGGACAGTTACAGAAAAGCATCAAAAAATGAGTTCTATGCTGGCCTTTGTATCCAGAGGATTGGAGCACAGGGATTCAGATTTTTATGACGGTGCACAAGATCATGAGGGGAATAGACTGGATGAACACACAGAATCTTTTGCCCAGAGTAGGGGAATTGGTAACCAGAGGACAAACAATTAAGGTGCAGGGGAAGAAATTTAATCAGAACCTGAGGGCTAACTGTTTTTGCATAGAAGGTGGTGAGTGTACAGAACAAGTTGATAGAGCAGGTGGATGAAGCATGTACTATTGCAATGTTAAAGAAACATTTGGACAGGTATGTGGTTTTGAGGGTTATCGACCAAAAACAGGGAGGTGGTACTAATGTGGGCACTTTTGTTGGCATGGGTAAGTTGGGCCATGTGTTATGACTCTATGACTCTAATTGTGTAAATAATGGTTGGACGCCCCTAGAAGGCAATAAACACTTCAAAGCACCAAATATCAGATCTTGAGGGAGTGAATGGGTAACGATACTGAGATTCCAGGAGTTAAATTATGATGAAGGATTACAGAAAATGTCAGAGTGCATTTATTGTTTCTTTAAGACAATAAGATGAATTAAGGGTGGTTAGAGAAATACTGTTAAAATGCCAGTGATTGGAACCGGGGTTCAAATCCAGTGCTGTCTGTAAGGAGTTTGTCTGTGTCGGTTTTTCCCAGGGGCTCCAGTTTCTTCCCACCATTCAAAGTGTACCAGGGGTGTAGGTTAGTTGGGTATAAATAGGGCACCATAGACTCGTGGGCTGAAATGGCCTGTTACCATTCTGTATGTCTAAATGTTAACATTTAAATTAAAAAAAATAAAATTTAAAAGATAGTGTAGATTAAATTACACTCTCTTAGCTGGTAGAGAAACTTGGAATAGGAATTATTGTGCCAATATAAGGGTCCAACTTTTTGGAATAAAGTAATTCTCTGGTTGCAAACTTGGAAAGGTTTAATATTTCTTTTTTCAGAAGTGCCTATTGCTCCTGTATTAACTGTTCATTTTAATTTAAGATTGATTTTTTTCACCAAAGGACATAGTGAAATGGAGTTCAGCCAAAGATGGTGCTGCATGTTCTTTTCTCTGAATTACACATTATGAACGATGAAATGTCACATAATAATTTTGAATCGTTTATTTGAAGATGCAACAACAATAATTGCAGAACTTGATGACTTTGCATCCATTCGATAATCCACAAACTATTTTTTTCATTGGCAAGGGAAAATAAAATATTTGACATTCACATTTTCAGGCATTTACATCAACATTAAGTACAATAACATCATTTAATTTAAACTGAAAACATTGTGTTTTGAACTTGCATATTTTTATCTTTAATTATAGAAATTGACCTGGATGCAATTTGTTCCTTTGCCCAAGGACAGGCAATTTCTTTATTATTGCAAACGAATCAACATTTCAATTCAACCTTCCAATACTGTAATACCTAATGCATTCGGAAATGTCCTGTATTTGAGCCCAGTCTGGAATGTTAATCTAGTGCACAAAGTTGATAGTGATCAGGTAAATGGGGCTGAATGAATTGTTATCAATAATGGAGTTCACCCGATGACCATCCATGCAATGAAGACAAAAAAAAATCATTCAAATAACAGAAGTGGCATTACAGATGGAATTTAATTTTAAATAAGTTATATTTGAATTAAAGCAAATTATCATAAATGGATGGGAGTTTAGAGTTTTGTTTTGTGAGTTAGTTCCACGAAAGATGTTTGTGGCCAATGAGAGTGATTGTGATAACAGTGGCAAGAGAAAGGCAGAAACTGGTTGCCTCCCCACTCCATCCCCTCCCCACCACCCCCCCCTCCCTCCCACCTTGTTCTCCATTTGCCTGAAGTGGAATGACAGGGGAGGGAGAAAGAATGCAATCTAAAAATATAAGGAATTATATCCTTGACAGAGATTAAGTGTAGCTGGCAGCGGCACATTAATGGGGATTTACCTGTATTTCCAGTAATCCGAAGCTACTTCTAATAAGGAGATTAAAATGAAGCAGTTTGTTTGTATATTGGTGAATAGTCTTAGCTCCACACAGTGCTAATGCGAGTTGATGGTTTTCCACATGTGATAGAGTTTTGGTCTCAACAGAAAGCAGACACTGCAGACATGATATAAACAAACTAATTGTACATGCAGCCATACAACATTATGATTAATTTCACATTTATTCTGACTATAATGGACATAGACTGCAAGAAGTGACAGAACATTGATAGGTTTAACACACAATATATAATTGCATTAAAATATGGATAGACAGGCAACATATTTTTTTGAATTATGCATTATTGGATCAGAAAAATGGTCCCATTTGAATGTGGAAAAGATTACTATAAGTAAGTGTTATCTAAATTAATTTATATCAATGTTTTAATTAATTTGCATCAGTTCAAAGTGTTTTAAATAGATTTATTATTTTTAACATCTTAAAATAATTTTAAAATATTTTTGATTTTTAAGTATTTCTATTTACTTCGATGCTGATTATCAGACATATAAATAAAAGGTTTAACAGTACAAATTACTAAGCAACTAGATGGTCCAGAGCAGGGACTTGCGTTCTGTTACCTGAGGACCAGTCACTGCTCAGCGAATGCTCCATGCTGTGGATGATGATAGCGGCAAGACCGCAGCTGGAACTGGAAGGCTACATGGCCTCATGTCATTGCAGGGAAAGTTCAGGAGACATAGGGGAGACACAGTCTGGGTCAATCACAATCCTTCCTCTTTTTGTTTGTGCTCACTGCCCCTCCCTTACTTTGTACCTACCACAAACATAAAATTTTCTACTTTCAGGTTGCTCACTCCCTTTTCTGTCATTCTCCAGTCTGAAGATGGGGTGCTGTCCATTTAACCTGCATTGGGCCTGTTATAACAAAGCAGAAAGAAGGCTCTGAGATAGATCAGAATGGGAATAGGATGGAGAAAACAATTTTAGCAGGCAACAGGAACCTCATTGTCCCTATGGACAGAACAGAATTGCTCCACAAAGCAGTCACCCAATCAGTGTTTGGTTTCTCCAATGTTCAAGAGGCCATATTGTAAACATCACATGCAATTCACTAGATTGGAAAAAATGGAAGTGAACAGCTGCTTCACCGAGAGTTCCTGGATGGAGGGAAAGGAAAAGATATTGCATCTCCAGTGGTGTCAGAAAGTGCTGTAAGAAGGGGTATGATTAGAAAGGATGGATGAGTGAGTCATGAAAGATAAGTCCCTTTAAAATACTGATGGAGGGGGCAAGGGGAATCTTGTGATGGAACCTTGGAGGTGGCAGAAATAGCAAACGATTGCTCTCATTGAACATGAAGGCTGGTCAGGAGGAAGATGAGAAAAAAAAGGAGCTCTATTTTCCTCCTCCATCTTTACTTTCTCCCACCTTGCCTGTTAAATTCATGGAGTCATGGCATCATGCATTTCTTTCCCAATATTTCTACTATTAGTTCTCATATTTCTTTAGGATATAGGAAGTGGCCACTCATCCCATCAGATCCACACTGGCTCTCACAACATTTCCCCCAATTTATTTCCCTGCCATCTGTTCTCTGACATGTCCATCAATTCCAACCACCGAGTTAGTTTTGGGGCTACTTATGGTGCCAATTCTCTTAATAATCAGTACGTGGGGGATAAAAGAAACTTGTCCATGTGGGGAAAACTTGCAGGTCACAGGCAAAGCATGCAAATTCTATATATTCAGGATTAAACCCCTTTCAATGAAACTGTGAGAAGGCTGCACCATCTGCAGTACACACCATGAATATATGCTGCATGCAAGTGCCATGACTCATTGAAAGCACTGAATTTGGGAAAGAAAACTAAAATTGAGAATGAATGGTGTCAAAGTGTTTTGTGCTTCTGCCAGAGTCCTGCCATAATTCTGCTTTAACAAGCACAGACTTTGCCAAGATATGGCGAATCTATGTTACATGCCAAGCAGAAGCAGTATGGGGTCCAATTTCACTTCCTGTGGCTCCAATACAAGATCATCTCTCAAAGAAACCTATAAAGAGAAGCACAGTGCAATAAATATAAGGAGAATACACCCTCCTGAAAAAGTTTGGCCAATTTTGCTCAATATTGCATGTTTAATCATGAATGTTATCATAATTTGTATCCTTATTTGATATCCATACAGAGGGTCATATGAAAAGTTTTGTTTACTTTGTTTTTTCCTGTTGTTTGATGAATTACTGCAATGGGGAGCTGAATCACATTGCTAATGAAGATACATTGTCAATTTTAAGGATGTATGGCTGATTAGAGATGAAATAATTGGCGTCCAAATCACTGAATAAGGAAGGAGAAAATAAATTAGAACCCCAACATATAATCTTAAAAAAATGATCTTCCTGAAATGGGATTAACTCAGAAAGACATCTTGGTTGGCATGAACTACCATATATACTTGTGTAAAAGTTGATATCATGTAAAAGTCAACCCCTATTTTTGGCCAGAATGTCTGTAAACCACTCCTCTAAAGCATTCATAGTTTCAGGGTATAACTAAAAAATGCAAGGAAACGCAATATGTTTGCATACAGTTGTTCCTACTTTTTTTTGTTAGCAGTTCTGTTTGATGTTAATAGTTTTATTTCCTATCCCTTTAAAATTGCTTTTGCTTCACAATGAGCATCCTCACAGGATCTCATCAGTATCTTTACCGTTGATGCTGAAACCAGCGAGAGAGGTGTGGTTCACCCTGATAACAAGAGGGGAAGGCTTTTTGGCTGTGAACATGTGGTGGTGAGGTGCAGAACCAATGTGCATGTGCAGAATCAACTGAGAGAGTGCAATTGCTACAGTGGTCAAATTGTGCTGACATTATTGTTGCAGAGTGTTGAAATTTGCAATTGATGACTAATGTCACCATGCACCCAATTTGATGCACCTCAGATGAGCATCTGCTTGATGAGAAGTAATCTCTCATTCTGTATCATTCCCTTTTTTTGTTATTTATTTGTTTAGAGATCATTTGGACGTCATAAACTGATATGGTTTTTTGGATTCTTGTGTGTATTTCAGATCCTCAGAAGTAATATCAACCTCATAAATTTAACATTAAAAAATGATCGAGAAAATTTGACTTTTACGTGAATATATATGGTAGTTGGGCCAAAGAGTCTGTTTCTGTGGTGTTCAATAATTTTATGGCTCTAAGTGTTCTTGCCTATTAGAAGAACATAATGTTAGGGTTTTCTGAAGACTCTCACTCTGCCCTTGTCATCCTTACATCAGATAGCCTTCTAACACTTTCTGAATGCACATTCTGGATTAATGGTTATTCTGACAGACTAATGATGCTCATGTTTCTACGTCAATATTATAACATGCTTCATGAGATACAAATGAAAGGAGAAAAATAAGAAGGTTGGCCTAAAAGATGTGGGAACCAAATTGACAATATTTTCCTGAAAAACCTGCTTAAGGAAGAAATTCAGTTGCAACATTTTAAAGTGACATCAAGTGGGATCATACCCATTGAATAGTTCAGTCATGCAGGAGTTGAACTCTGAAGCTATTTTTTTTTCTTAGCTGATAATCCATTTAAAAATGGAATGCAGGGAAAACCAATGGACAAAAATGAGTACATTCCAATAATTCCACCTCTAGTGCAATGTCAATCAGTTAATGTATTTGCCGTTCTGAAGTCATAGCATAGAATTCATCTGGCCAACGATTCACATTCAATTAAAATATATCTATGATTCACTTTCTTTTCTTTCTTTGGCTTGGCTTCGCGGACGAAGATTTATGGAGGGGGTAAAAAAAGTCCACGTCAGCTGCAGGCTCATTTGTGGCTGACAAGTCCGATGCGGGACAGGCAGACACGATTGCAGCGGTTGCAAGGGAAAATTGGTTGGTTGGGGTTGGGTGTTGGGTTTTTCC
Source organism: Narcine bancroftii (assembly GCF_036971445.1). Taxonomy (NCBI): domain Eukaryota; kingdom Metazoa; phylum Chordata; class Chondrichthyes; order Torpediniformes; family Narcinidae; genus Narcine; species Narcine bancroftii. Next base: position 299,303,798 of record NC_091470.1, on the reverse strand, counting down.
TCCTTTGCCTTTTGTCAGTGAGGTGGGCTCTGCGGTCTTCTTCAAAGGAGGTTGCTGCCCGCCAAACTGTGAGGCGCCAAGATGCACGGTTTGAGGCGTTATCAGCCCACTGGCGGTGGTCAATGTGGCAGGCACCAAGAGATTTCTTTAGGCAGTCCTTGTACCTTTTCTTTGGTGCACCTCTGTCACGGTGGCCAGTGGAGAGCTCGCCATATAATACGATCTTGGGAAGGCGATGGTCCTCCATTCTGGAGACGTGACCCATCCAGCGCAGCTGGATCTTCAGCAGCGTGGACTCGATGCTGTCGACCTCTGCCATCTCGCGTACTTCGACGTTAGGGGTGTAAGCGCTCCAATGGATGTTGAGGATGGAGCGGAGACAACGCTGGTGGAAGCATTCTAGGAGCCGTAGGTGGTGCCGGTAGAGGACCCATGATTCGGAGCCGAACAGGAGTGTGGGTATGACAACGGCTCTGTATACGCTTATCTTTGTGAGGTTTTTCAGTTGGTTGTTTTTCCAGATTCTTTTGTGTAGTCTTCCAAAGGCGCTATTTGCCTTGGCGAGTCTGTTGTCTATCTCATTGTCGATCCTTGCATCTGATGAAATGGTGCAGCCGAGATAGGTAAACTGGTTGACCGTTTTGAGTTTTGTGTGCCCGATGAAGATGTGGGGGGGCTGGTAGTCATGGTGGGGAGCTGGCTGATGGAGGACCTCAGTTTTCTTCAGGCTGACTTCCAGGCCAAACATTTTGGCAGTTTCACTAATTTCCTAATAAATAGCAATGAATAGTAATGAATCATACAATTAATAATATGCATATATCATGAACTAATATCTATACCTTTCCTTGAAAGTGCGGTTGCAACAAATGAAGAGTGGTTGCTACTCAAATGATTCACTTTAGTTTTCATTAATTTTGAAGTACTGTCAATTTGCATTTGTTTTTAAATATCTCAGTTTTACCTATTTTTTATTTAATTTTAGTTCAGTGTATCCATTAATAAACCATAAAAAAGAATTACATACTTCTTGCATAGAGGATGGTGTAGGGATTATAATAAAAAGACAATGCTGGTGAAATTTAGTAGGTTAAGTAGTGGACTTTGCTATTCAGTTAAAATCTTAACATTTATCAGCCTCAGTACCAAAAAGTATTTTAATGCCTAATGTTGGGGTGGAAGGCTAAGTAATGTCCTGCTGTAAACAAAGATACGATAAACTAATTTTTCTCCATTATCTATTGGCTCCTGTTGTAATCTCTTCTTCAACCTGGCCCTTGCTGTTAATACAGGCCACCTACTGTGGGGATTTATCCAGACTTGATGCACCCCATGTAGTCAGGAGAGACTGATAATCCCGCCAGTGGCTCTTATCTCACCAAATTATGGTTTGTTGATCCTATCCCAGCTGGTGTAAATTGATCCCTTGGTGAGTTGTTGACAGCCCAAAGGCTAACAGGCTCCAGAGGTGGAATACCCAGCAGGATTAACATGAGTTGACTTCATTATTACACTGGTGAAGATGATCCCACTGTGGAGGCATAATGACTGACAAATCATGACTACCAGCAGTACCAATCTCAGGCTGTTTCTTTGACAGAAACAATAGAAATAATATTTAAATAAATATTGTAATAATAAACTTGATTCTTACAGGTTCTGTTTGTTTACTATGGGATGGATTGTTACAGTAAGTTCGAGGAAAGAATTAATAATTAGAAAAACATACAAGAGTTGAGTCCCACTGCTTTAAAATACAAACCAATACATTTATCTTTGTCTAAACGTGTGCATACTTGTGTATGACCATTATTAGTTTGCTCACATCTTCATTCAGTTAGAAGTATTTCAATGCATTCAACAATCAGTTGAAAAAGTTAGGTTGCAGGTGCAGCAGGTTATTAAGAAGGCAAATGGAATGTTGGCCTTCATCGCTAGAGGAATTGAATTCAGGTGTAGGGAGGTAATGTTGCAACTGTATAAGGTACTGGTGAGACCGCACCTGGAGTACTGTGTCCAGTTCTGGTCTCCATATTTGAGGAAGGATATACTAGCTTTGGAGACAGTCCAGAGGAGGTTTACTAGGTGGATCCCTGGGATGAAGGGGTTGACTTATGATGAAAGATTAAATCATCTAGGATTGAATTCGCTCGAGTTTAGAAGAATGAGAGGAGATCTTATAGAAAGATATAGAATTATGAAGGGTATGGATAGGATAGATGTAGGAAGGTTTTTTGAGCTGGCTGGGGTAACTGAAATGAGAGGACACAGTCTCAAGATTCGGGGGAGTAGATTTAGGACAGAGATGAGGAAAAATAGTTTTTCCCAGAGAATAGTGAATGTTTGGAATTCTCTAACCAGAGAAGTGGTTGAGGCTGCTTCATTAAACATATTTAAAATTCGATTAGATAAATTTTTACATGATAGAGGAATTAGGGGATATGGGGAGAAGGCAGGTAGGTGGAGTTAGGTCATAAGTTAGATCAGCCATGATCGTTTTGAATGGCAGAGCAGGCTCGATGGGCCATTTTTGGCATACTCCTGTTCCTATTTCTGATGTTCCTAAAAGATGAAGTTCTCCCTGTAAAATTCAACACATGGAGATTTCCAATATCGCTGGTCTTGAGATTTAATTTCAAACCAATTTCACAGTATTTGTCAATTCACAATGTAGAATTATAGAGAAAGTCTACAAGGGCATGTACTCTTCTTCAGGATTAGACATAGTACAAGATATAGAAAAGTAAATCTAAAATGTTACAGAAAATTATATATATATATGTCTGTAACAAAAATTTACCTTGTCGCTACAGATCAACACTTTTACACAGAGGTGAGATTCCTGGAATTATTTAGAAAACAATTAGATCCTACAGGAGCAAATGTTCTTATCTGTAATTATCTTGTGAGGTTTTACCACTTGTGGAGCTTTTGGGTAAGTGCACCTTGTCAAGTTCTTGGCATTTCACCAGTCTGATGAAGGCTTGTAATCCAAAGCAGTATTGTCTTTTATAAAATGTTCAATGGTTTCTTGTATATTTCTAGGACTTAGTCCTTTTTTTAAAAATTTTTAAAGTCCTGGTCTGTGTTTATCCATAATCAAAGATCAAAATGATAAGGAAATAAAAATAAGGGATTATAATAGGAAGCATAATTTCTGTTCTTAGTTACTCGATAGTGACCACTTCAGTGCTAGTGATTTTAGTTTGGCTCTCCCAAAGGAATAACCCAAATTAATTTCCCACTTTGTTTGCATTTGAGGAATAATCACATGGCAATTCATCAAATTTCACAATATTAAATGATGCATGTGCCAAAGTGGAACAACAGACACAAAAGCTAAACATCAAACAGTGTCTACGCTACATAAAATATCCAGCATGTAGAATTTCTAGTTTCCTGGCTCCCAGATGAGACGAATAACAGCAACAACATTTTGGAGAGCCATGTGCTGCCATGGCTTGGCATTGATTATGTCTGTAGTGAGGCAAGTCTCAGCCTCACTGGAGGTAACAACTTTGGATGAGACATTAAACCAAAAGTTTTAAATATAGTGAATCAGGATTTTAGATGTTCTCTCTGGACTAGAGGCAAACAACCCCATTTTACATTTTGATATTTATTTCCTCAGAAATACATCTGCACTAGTATCAAGAGATGTGAAGTCACCCTTCATGAGAATGATGCAGAAACCATAAGAACAGAAGAAACATGAGCAGGAGAAGGCCATCTCCACCATTTAGAAGCTGCATCTACCTCTCTTTCCCAATAACCCTTACTTCCCCTACAATTCAAATAATGGAGGTTCTGCTTCTTCCTTGAGCAGAGTTCCACAAATTCACTACTCTCTGGGAAGAGCAGGTCCTTCTCATCTCCATTCTAAATCCTCTTCCCTGAATATTGAGGCTATGTCTGTAAGTTCCAGACTCACTTACCAATGGGAAAAAAATTCCTGCCTGTATTTTACCTATCCTGTTCATAATTTGATATATTTATTTTCCAATGAGTATAGTTCCAGATCACTCAATCTCTCTTTATAGGCTATCTCCCTCATCTATGTAATCAATCTGGTGAACCTCCTCTGCACTGCCTCCAAAGCCAGTATGTATTTATGTTCAACCTTGGTTGACAGGTGATTTGACTTCCAAATAAGTTTCAGATGGAGAAGACCCGTGACCACCCACAATACACACATTCCAGGCAGGCAGGGAAACCTCATTTCCTCCACACACAACATTCCCAGCCCTCGGAAGTTGCATCACGCTGCCATCACTATGAAGATAATCAATAACTCAATGTGTATGTTTTAACTATGAGAAAAGGAAAAGAAAAAAAAGAGGTGTTAAAAACAAGATACTAATCCAGCGGATCAATATAGACACAAGTGCCTTCCATATGCTGGACAAGGCACATAATTATATCCAAAGAACCACTGACATCGCCTTACTTTCTCTTCTTTGCTGCTAGAAAACCACCAATTTCTTTGAAATTTTATTTGATTTAAATTTAAATATGCAGCATGGTAACTGGATCTTTCAGCTCATGGGTCCATGCCACCAAATTTTGTGCCATGCTCCTGGCAATAAATTCTGATTCTGATTGAAAAGCTGCAGAAAGTCTGAAATTCAGCACCTCTAGGTTCAGGAAATTATTTCCCACACCTCTCAGGCTTTGAACCTCACCTTGTTGCACTCATTATGGTGGGTTCCAACAGCACAAAAGATTTGTCGGTACTATTGAAAGTTATATTTGTACATTAGGATAACTATGAATATTTGACCTGTAACCATCTTATGTATATATGGACTCTTTCATTTCAATTCAGTTTTCTATTTTTATACATGTACCTGGTTGGCTGCAGCAAGTGGTGTATTGTACAATCTAAATAACAATATTATTCAAGCAGAAGGCAGCCAATCAGTTCATCATGGTATTAATAACTCTTTGAAAGAAATGTCCAATCAGTCCCATTCGATTGGCCCCTTGCCCATAAATGATGACAAGTCTTTTTTTCCCCCTTTACTTCAGGGCTTGAAAATTGGTTTCATGGAAATTAATTGAAAATTTTTGACATAGCCAGAAGGGCAGAGGTTATGCGATTGGAGGCCTGTAACCCATTGTCTACCACAGGGATTGGTACTCGGATATGTGTTCTGTGTTATTTACATGAATTATCGGAATGTGATTGCAAATTATTTGATTTGTAAGTTCATTAATGAAAGGAAGATTGACAGTGTGTGGAAAGCCTTTGAGGCTGGAATCTTTACCTATAAAATTACATTTCTCCATTGGTAAGGTGGGCAGATACAGGTCAGAGGGGGCTCAATCACCCCAAAAAATCCAGCTGTGGTACTTTGGGAGTAAATGTCTAAAATTTGCACAATAAATGACAGGACTCTGAGTGATATATTGTGCTTCAGCACAGTTAGATAAGGCAGCTAAAAAAACATACAACAAGATAGTTGACTTTATTAGCCAGGGCACAGAATATGAGCAAGAAAATTGTGATACATTTATATGAAACATTAGGTCATCCACAGATAGAGTACAGCCTGCAATTCTGGTCATTACATTGTAGGAAGCCTTTTAGAGCACTAGAGCCTTTGACAAATCTAAAATAGTTTTTTGTGCATATGTAACTAACAGGGTAGATAAGAATGTATATCAAAATGCTGGTTGTACTGTGAAAGGTTGGTTAATTAGCTACCATATTCCGCTCCATCCTCAACATCCATTGGAGCGCTTACATCCCTAACGTCGAAGTACTCGAGATGGCAGAGGTCGACAGCATCGAGTCCACGCTGCTGAAGATCCAGCTGCGCTGGATGGGTCACGTCTCCAGAATGGAGGACCATCGCCTTCCCAAGATCGTGTTATATGGCGAGCTCTCCACTGGCCACCGTGACAGAGGTGCACCAAAGAAAAGGTACAAGGACTGCCTAAAGAAATCTCTTGGTGCCTGCCACATTGACCACCGCCAGTGGGCTGATATCGCCTCAAACCGTGCATCTTGGCGCCTCACAGTTTGGCGGGCAGCAACCTCCTTTGAAGAAGACCGCAGAGCCTACCTCACTGACAAAAGGCAAAGGAGGAAAAACCCAACACCCATCCCCAACCAACCAATTTTCCCCTGCAACCGCTGCAATCGTGTCTGCCTGTCCCGCATCGGACTTGTCAGCCACAAACGAGACTGCAGCTGACATGGACTTTTTACCCCCTCCATAAATCTTCGTCCGCAAAGCCAAGCCAAAGAAAATATTCTAAATGGTTACCAAATGAAATAAGGGCTCAGATGGCCACAGATAGTGTATTTACACAAGGAGCAAATTATTTAAAGGAGAGAAAGTAGCAAGTTGGAATAAACACTTGTGGGGTATTAGGATAATAGTGTGTTGCCACAGGGATCAGAACTGGGCTTTCAGGAATTGACAATTTATATTAATGCGTAAGATGAAAAAAAACTGAGTGCAGTTTGTCACAGTTTGCTGATAAAACAAAACTGGTGAGAAATGTAATGTGTGAGAATTCAGAGTCTGCCAAGTGGTACATAGAGGTTGAATGAATGAGGAAGAAGGTGTGAAATGAAATATGTGAGAAAATTTTACTATTTATTTGGTAGGCCTCACTCCATTTCATTTATATAATTGCTTACAGTGCCATGGGAGGATGCAGTGCTGGAGGGCTATGAGTGCAAAAGTAACTGAGGTATGCTGAGCTTGCAGCTGATGTGCAGTCACGTGGCTGAAAGGCAAGAGTCCGACCAGTTGATGTAGGCTGCAGAGGACTTGTAGTTACGTCGACATCAAGACTACTCCAGGAGTTGAGAATGCGAAGAAAGATACACCAACAAGCAGTCAAAGATCTCTCCAGAGCTGCTGAAAAGGGTAGTCAGTGACTCTGGATGAGGAGAAAGGATTCCACTTGGGCACCCAAGTGAGTGAAGGGCATTTAGGGGGTGAGCCTGGGATGCCAGGATTCACTGCTGAACCCTTCGGAGGTGTCGTGGGTCTACCATCAAAACACTGAGGAAGAAGGGTGCCCACTTGATAACCCTGAAGATGCCACCACTCACTTGGTTACCTCACAGAGTCTAGGCAGCAAGTGTCAGGAGTGCAATAAGGGATATTAAGATTTAGTCCGACATAAAACATACCTAATGGTAAGAATAGTAAAATAATCTCTTTTAAGTGATGGGAAACAAATTGATCTACAGAAAGATATGGGTGGACTGGTCGATGAATTGCAGAAAATCAGCATGTAGGCTATCAAACAATTGGAAGGCACAAGGTACTTGGCTTTCATTGTAAAAAAGTTTGAGTACAAGAATAAGAAGTCACGCAACTATTGTCCGATGTGTTGGTTTGATAAAACAGAAGTGAAGTTTCAGTCTCTGAACCTAGAAAGAACACATTTGCCTTGGGCCCAGTTTACAGAAATCAGGTGTGGCCAGTGAGGGGACATCGAATAGGTTGGTCCTGTGTGGCAATCTGGATGCCTACAAGATACAGGAAAGGGTACTGGGAGGCTAAGAAGCAAAGTAAATGCTGGGAAGTTTTTTTAAAGTTGGTTGAAGAATGTACAACTAGTAAACAAAGTCTCAAGAAAATAAAGTGACCATCCAGGATAGGGATAAGGAGATACTTCACTTACAGGGATGTAAACCTTTGGAATTCTCTACCTTTTAAAGATGAAATTGATAGATTTTTGCTACTAAAGAAATTAAGAGATATGGGAATTGGACAGCAATCTGAAAGTATGTGATTACTATATTGAATGGAGCTGTACTGTTGGTTCCAGTACTATATTTCAACATTCTTGTGAACTTGTCTGTACAATTTATGTAGTATAAAAGTAGAAATTTTGCTTTCTCACTACAGCATCAACTTAAATTAAACTGAGAATTTCAAAGGCCAAAGGAAGTATATATATAAAATTGCAGTGACATCATGACCCTTTCTTACATCATGCACAACTTTATAACCAGCTTTGGACTTGGTAAGTTAGAAAACAATTAATTCAAAAGTTTTGATTTTCCAGTCTCCAGCCTTTAAGAACAATTCCCCCAGCTGGATAAAGTGAATTCATATTTACTTTGCTTGGAACAGTGACTTCATAAATTTAGTTCAAAAACTATGACAGAAATAGAACACAAGAATATCTTAAAAAATTTGTGCAACATCATGGCATCCACGGGACAAACACTACAGGCATGCAGCACCATAATGCCTGACTGAAAATCTGGGATGAAGGAGCCACATCACATTTGGGTGTTGTGATGGAACAGTCATCAGTGGGACTTGCACAATTTGCTGAAATTACGCTGCACGGTTTGTCTTTAAATTTCAATGACTATCAGACTAGTTTATTTAATGTTCTAATTTAATGTCCACAATTCATTCTGCTGGAGTGTTTTTACAGTTGTTGTTTTACTTCCTTGACTAATTAATTTACAATGCCTCACCAATACTTGCTGAATGACTTGAATGTTAATGCTGCAGCTGGCTTATGGTAGCTTGCTGCACAGATATTTTTGGTCCTGCAATAATCACAATTGAAGAACAAAGCCTTTTTGGTAGTTTCCGTAGTGCAAATTGGAAAAAAAAAGATTTCATTCTTGTTTCACAAAGTTCCAATTGAATCATGTATCTCCAATTATATGTGTAAGATTCATTTTTGAAAAAAAATGTTCTCTCCATTTAATCTTTTCTCTCATACTTTATATTCTGACAAAAAGCAGGTAGGTAAGTCTTCAAAAGATGCATGAAGATTACACGGGTTGATTCGATTTCTATTGTTCCCTCCAATTAACCAGTAAAACACATGGATGCAATTTTAATCTAAACTACCTGTTGCAAAAGATAGGAGTGATTTTATTTTTGATTCAAATTTAATTTATGAAAACTCTTGTGGTTCTTAAAGCATGATGCCTTCTTTAACTCTCATGATGTTCCAAGGGAATGCATGCAAAGCTGAATCTGATGTTATAATGCAGCTTCCCCCACCCTCTTTGCTCACTGTTCTCCAAAAGGTTGAAATTAGTTGATAATGATATGATGTCCTTGCAATTCAATTATCAAAAACAATTAAAAATGTTTTAAGTAATCTGCTTGCAATATTCAAAAGTGCTGGAGATATTCAGTAGGTCACACAGCATCTATAGGAAGCAAAAGGATATAACCAATTTTTCAGGCCTGAGCCCTAATGTTGACTAGTATTACACCAGTGCTCTGTGGCAGAATGATCACCAAAATATGTAATTATTTATTCACTTTTCAGTGTTATATTAGGCCTGTAGATGAAGTGTTCTGTCCTACAAAAAAAACCCATCTTTTTTAATTGTGAAGAAATTAAAGATAAGATACACCTCTCATGCAGGAACTCCCCGTTAGGTTGCCTGATTTCACCACCTTTGTGATACCCTCCATCACCCCAACACAATTATCAGATCAACCCGAACATTCTCTTGATTGTGAACCCCGTTTCTCACATCTCCATCTTGTGTACAGTAATTCCATCCCTGATATTGAACTTAATCTGCTCATGCCCATAAACTGCTGATAATCTCACCCACCCACCCCACCCTAGTTCCAGTGACTTAATCCAACCCTTGAGTCACATGAGAAGAATAGATAAAGGGTTTTCATCATGTTAGGGCTTTTGGATCCACGCACTCTAGAATTTTCCAGTGGCACGCCTCAGTGACAAGGGTCACTGAGCCACATTGAAGTTTCACACCTCTCCAGATGCAAAAGGTTTTCCAGGCTTTTGCATTTTGAAGGAGAGCAGAGGGGATCTTCCTGTTCCAGAGCTTATGGGAAAATGCTGTGGAAAAATATACTTCCATGCTTCCAATAGTGAATACAATTCATTCCCTTAAAAATGATTTAGGCTAAATTGATGGAAAGATTGTACATAGATGCAAGTTTGCCTTCTTTCATTTTCACGAGTTCTCTCATGGCTTGGCTGAGGTTTGATAGCAACAGTGGAAAGGCACGAAGGGAAGTAGTGTTGTGAAACATATCTTAAACTTTGCTCTATTCAAATTCTCCCCTAGTTTTATTTTATGCTGGGTAAATGTTGTGAAGTAATTCACAACATTATATGATTGCATTTATTTTTCACAATTTATTTTCATAGTTCACAGCCAGGTCATGTGTTTCAGGAAGCTTCTACTCTGTGAAGACTCAGATTTTTGTGCCAAACCTGGAAGACGAAAGAAAAATCATATATTTTGAGCTCCTCTCCCTTCTCCCTCTGCTCTCTCTTCTTTTAAAGCAGGCCCTCATTATGGAGGATGACTTTCTTGCACTCTTGCTTTGGAAGGTGACTGATTAACCTTATGTAATTCTTCAACAGGTTAAGCAGAAGATGTGGTCTGCTCCTTCCGTGATTTATGCATGGTTGCTATATGCTCCAAATCGATGACCTCCTGGTTCTCAGCACCACCTCAAATGCTGTTCTTTCTCTTTCCATGGTCCTGGACCCAATATTCTTTGGAATGAGAGAGACAATTTCATGTCTTCAAGAAGGTTTGGAGCTCCTTTGAATCATTTTCTCTGACTTTTATTCCCATGAAAACCCTATTGATCAACAAAATGGACACTCTTGTAAAAAAAAGTCTCTCTGACGATTATGGAATTGATCAACAATGAATGTTCTACAGAACAGGCTCTACAAGGTCTGTTTTAAATCACCAATTTTTAAAAAATCTGATGGAATATTATAATTTGTTGTTTGCTGATATGGGAAAATTTGAGGTTCTTGTGCTTTGAAATATATTAAAATATATTTTTTTGCTTTAACTATATTCTTAATCAATTAACTACATTTCAGAAAATCATTAGTTTTCTTGAATTCTGAATATTATCAGACAATTAATATCTAGTCAACATAAAAGCTATTACATTTGAGTAATCTGTCTTGCCAAGATAGTTTTATTAATTAGAGAGAACATAAATAGCATTGTGAACAATTAGTATGGCTAGGAACGGAGGCCTAGATAGGCAGTATCATTAACCTGCTGCTGACTGAATTTTCAGAAAACAATTTGTGGTTAAGTAAGCAATGGTACGAGATATATTAGTGACCAGTGTAGATATTGAGTTCCACAGCACTCAGCATTTGGAAAGATGGCAAGAGTAGAAGAGCTGTCATGTGGTTGAGTCTGGAAATGAAGAAAGTCTACATTTCCATTGCTAGTGTTGGGCTTAGTCTTTGTCCAACCAAAACCTTTGGAAGGGTCCCTCTTCCTGATTTATTTCCAGCCATCTTCATCAGGATAAGGAGGCATCAGGAACCTTGCTGTTCTGAACAATGCTAAAAGAGCAATTTGTAATTGCATGAGGCACGCAGTGAGAGAAAGAAACATGCAGAGTCGAAAGTGATTATATGGGGGACTACACTGGTGATCCTGATGTGATTTACTGGATACAGCCTTGAATTGCACATGCTCGGGACACCAGCTCAAAGATGATAGAACTTTCTTTCAATTTGTAGTCACCCATGTAGTCACTTTCGACTCTGCATGTTTCTTTCCCTCACTGTATGCCTATTGTGGCTACATGGGTGACTACAAATGGAAAGAAAGGATCTGCAATTCAGGGTTGTATCCAATAATTTCAGCAAAGGTAGCCAATGGACTCAGTTGTTTGTTCTTCCTTAAACATTAGGCAGGTGAGTTGCTATTCACCTCTCTCATGTTTCTTTCTTTTTCTCTTTTTTTTCTTTGGCTTGGCTTCGCGGACGAAGATTTATGGAGGGGGTAAATGTCCACGTCAGTTGTAGGCTCATTTGTGGCTGATGTCCGATGCGGGACAGGCAGACACGGTTGCAGCGGTTGCAAGGGAAAATTGGTTGGTTGGGGTTGGGTGTTGGGTTTTTCCTCCTTTGCCTTTTGTCAGTGAGGTGGGCTCTGCGGTCTTCTTCAAAGGAGGTTGCTGCCCGCCGAACTGTGAGGCACCAAGATGCACGGTTTGAGGCGATATCAGCCCACTGGCGGTGGTCAATGTGGCAGGCACCAAGAGATTTCTTTAGGCAGTCCTTGTACCTTTTCTTTGGTGCACCTCTGTCACGGTGGCCAGTGGAGAGCTCGCCATATAACACGATCTTGGAAAGGCGATGGTCCTCCATTCTGGAGACGTGATCCACCCAGCGCAGCTGGATCTTCAGCAGCGTGGACTCGATGCTGTTTAAGGAAGTAAAAATTCCCATTTATTCCCGAAATGAAGAATAAATGCAAACTATTGATGAAACCTGGTTCTTTAGTTTCAGGATTAGTTCATACACTGTTTTTCACACATTAAATGACTGCATATTTTTATCTTGCTATCACTCAGGGTTTTTTTTTCTAAAAATAGATTGACCACAGGTCTGACATTTGTGGTAAAATGGAAATTTCAGGTTTTCTTTGGTTATTCACCCATTCTGATTTTCAGGAGAACTTTAAGTTATACTGTAACCCTTCCCATAACAAATCACACACCTTATGAATATATAATTGGTGAAGAGTCAAATGATACTGTCAATACAATTGATGCCATGTTTATCTCTGTCTAATTATTGATACCAATTATTCATGCTGTCCAAATTAGGATGTGGACTTTCAGGTGGTTTTTGAGGTGTTCTTCAGCAGTCCGCATGTAGAAGGTGCTTGTCCTGTGTCACGAGATTGGATTGAGCTACTTTGGGGTTGAAATTTTTTATTTCACACAAAATGGGAGACAAGTTAGCTCTTTGATCCTAGACTAGCTTTGTGATCAATCCCATCAAGATAATTCCCTATTTCCCTGTAACCCATTACAATTCTTATGCTGAAGCAAAGTCAATATCTCCTCAATCCTATTTTCTATTTGCCATTGCTGTTCTGTGAGGCACACTGATGAAATCAGATAGTAAGTTATGAATCTATATGTTGATTTCCTTCTAGCATTAGTTCAAATTATTTTTTTTTTAATTGTTCTTTGCATGCTGGATTGCCAACAGTTGTATAAAACATTGGATCCATTTCTTTTCACTTTTTCAGGTCTTCATAGCCTCTAGATCTAATGATGATGTTGTTGGGCTAATGTCTACTGTTTGGTGGAGATGATCCACTCTGCAGTTAAGTCACAAAAAAATATAAATTCATACAAGAATTATCAGCTATTGAGTTCAAGTTCAAGTTTATTTGTCATCAGATTGTAACAGTAAAACCCAATGAAACAGCATTCTTTGGTCCATGGCACAGAACAGAGCAAAACAAGTTTACAGACATAACATGCATACAAATGATACATGTACACATCAATTATGTGCATAAATTAAAATATTATTAATTAATAGTCGAGTCACATAGACTTGTTTTTGCAGTCATTCAGCAGTCTCACTGCCCGTGGGAAGAAACTAAAGCCTTGCCCACCTCAGCCTTCTAAGGAAATCCAGTCATTGTTGCAACTTCCTGTTAAGTGAGGAGATGTTGTGTGTCACTTCTTAAGTGGACATCGAGGAACTTGGTGCTGTCCGTTCACTCGATGACTGAGCTATTAATATGTAGTGAAGGGTGGTCATTCCTGATCCTCCTGAACTCCACAATCATTTTCTTTGGTTTGTTCAGGTTGAGACTCAGGTTGCTATTCTTGCATCATCTCACATGATTTTCAACTTAAGTCAAGTTAATTGTAATCTGATTGTCAAAGTACAACCTGATGAAAGAGCATTCTCCAGTCTTTGGTGCAAAACACATGCAGGCATACAATGAGACTTAACTCACATACAGAAAAACAATGCTGATAAGTACTTCATCCATACAAATAAATAAATATTGTTTCATAAATATGAGAGTGCCAGATGGTTCATGTGAGCAGTTCCTTTGGTCATTCATCTTTTTCACTGACCATGGGAAGAAGCTATACCTCAACCTTGTGGTGCGGGCTCTGATACTCTTGCATCTCTTCCCCAACAGGAGCAGTTGAAAGATGCTGTATGCAGGGTGGAAGGGGTCATCAATGATTTGGCTCACCCTCTTCAGACAATGATCTTGGGGGGGTCAGGGAGACCCCATTGATCCTTTCTGCCACCTGTTGCTCTCTTCCTAACAAGTGAGAAGATGTTGAGTGTCCACGATAGTGAATAGTTAAGTGAACTCCAAGGAACTTGGTGCTCTCCACTCTCTCCACTACAGAGTTATTGATATATAGTGGAGGGTGGTCATTCCTTGTCCTCTAGAAGTCCACGCTCATCTCCTCTGCCCTGTGGATGTTGAAATTCTAGTTGTTACTCTCACACCGTTTCACGAGATTTTCCACCTTTTTTTTGTAGTGCAAATTATCATTGTTGGTGATGAGGCCGACTACTATTATGTCATCTGCAAACTTGATGACATTGATGATGCTGGATCTGGCAATGCCATGGTAGGTCAGTAGCATGAACAGGAGCAGGTTGAGCTCTGAGGTGCACCAGTGCTTGGTGCGATGGCGCTCGACGTTCTGCTACTGACTCAGACACACTGTGACCTTTCCATTTGGAAGTCCAGGGTCCAGAGAGAGAGATCAATGTTGAGTCCCAGCGAGGACAGCTTCTCCACTAGACTCTTGGGTATGATTATATTAAATGCCAAGCTGAAGTCAATGAACATCAGCCTGGGATATAAGGTGTTGGTCTCCAGATGGGTTAGGACAGAGTGGAGGGACAAGGCTGTAGCATCGTCAGTGGAATGGTTCTATCGGTTGGCGATTCATATGGGTCCAGTGTCGCTAGGAGTGTGCCTTGATACATTCTATCCCCAGAAGCCCAAAAAACTTCATGATGGTGGAGGTCATTGCCACTAGGCAGTAGTCATTGAGGCCTGTTACTGTTGCCCTCTTATGTATTGAGATAACGATGGCAGCCTTGATAACTTATCTTTTATCTGACAAAACAAATGCTCCTTTTAAATTTCATGACATGAGCAGGAATGAATAAATCATAAAAGACATCATTAAACATTGTTAATCCTATTTCAAACACTGTGATATTATTATCATATTCTAATTAAAAGAATGATTCATCACCATTGTCCCCATGCTGAAAAAGTCATCTATGCCCTGCCTCAATGATTACCACCCTGTCGCACTCACATCCATCATCATCATGAAGTACTTCTAGAGGCTCATCATTGGGCCCATCAAGCTCCTGCTGCCCCCGTCACTGGACCCCCTGCAGTTCTCATACAGTTACAACCACTCTATGAATGATACCACCACCCTCCATCTAGCCCTCACCCACCTGGAAAATAAGGACTTGTATGCTCAACTACTGTTCATTGACTTCAGCTTGGCAATCAACACCATCGTACCTCAGTACCTGAAAAGAAAGTTGAGACTGTTGGGTCTAAACACCTCCCTCTGCAATTGGATTCTTGACTTCCTGTCGGAGAGACCTCAAGCAGTCCAGATTGGTAACACCACTTCAAAGACCATCACACTGAACACAGGGGCCCTCTAGGTCCACTGCTGTTCACTTTGCTGACCCAAGACTGTATGGCTAAATACAGTTTGAACCGCATCATCAAGTTCGCTGACAATATGACTGTGGATGGCCTTATTAGTAAGAATGAGGAGTCAGCCATACAGGGATAAGGACTGGTGCAGAGCTAACAACCTGTAAGTGAACGCTAATGAAACAAAAGAGATCATTGGGCTCGGGGTAACCACGCTCAAACTCAGTCATGGACTCATTTAAAGACTTACTTTTGTACTTTATTGATTTTTTTTCTCTGTATTGCACAGTCAGGTTTTTTTTAAATTTGTTTACATGTGTACGTTGAGTCAGTGTTCTTTTACACTACTTATAAGTGGTAAATCTGCCTTGGCCACAGGAAAAAATAAATCTCAGGGTTGTATGTCATATTTTGACAATCAATCTGAAATCTGAATAATCACATTAACATCCTGGGCTTTTCCCTCAATCCACTTCTTTTAGTTATCTCCTGCTTTTTTATCTTCTCTAAAGATAGCCTGGAATTTCCTGGATTAGGGAAGTGCTTTAAAAATTCTTGGCATAGTGTACTGCTACTCAAAAATCACCATAAATAATATGAAGACCTTACAAAACACTTAAATTTCCTAATTATTAGAGAACTGCCCATTTGTTTAAAATATTGCTCCATGGACAAAATTTGGTTTTACATCTGAAGATAAACATATCAAGCAAACATCTCGGTACTGTACTTTAAAAAGCAATTTTCAACAATGGGCATAGAGATAAAAGGAGAAGGAAACTGTGGGATGGAGAGAATAATGCATCTTGACTAGAGAGAAAGTATTTCAAAGACTTTGACAA
Source organism: Narcine bancroftii (assembly GCF_036971445.1). Classification (NCBI taxonomy): domain Eukaryota; kingdom Metazoa; phylum Chordata; class Chondrichthyes; order Torpediniformes; family Narcinidae; genus Narcine; species Narcine bancroftii. Next base: position 299,287,502 of record NC_091470.1, on the reverse strand, counting down.
AGTAGAAAGGAGAAGTTGCTGTAGAATTAAGTTGGGGAGTGATTATTGGGAGTGGACGTCTGTAAGTTCTTAGCAAAGGCTGAGATTCTGGTTGTAGCATGGCAGAAGAAATTGTATTTGGAAGTATAGAAATGATTAAGTGCACAAAAAATATGGAAGCGCGCACACAACTGGACATCAAAAGGCACTGGGAGAAAGTAACAGAAAGATTTCGAAGTTATGCCTTTATCTGGAAGTTAATTCTTTGCCCATGAGGAAGCTGACATCAAAGGGCATGGGAGATATGGATTTTAGCATGGGCGAGAATGTAAAGTTGAAATAAGATAAATAAATTATGTAGAACGGAAAACCAAAAAAGACAAAAGTGGACAAATACATGGATTGATTAGAGGCAGAGGTGTAAAAACAGAGTGAGACAGCCTGTCATAGATTAAACAAAACAGAGGAACTACAGGCTCAGAAGCAGGGGAAAAGTGGAGTAGACCACCACATATCCGCACCTTTGTGCTAAGTCTGGACTGCAGAATATTGCCATGAAAATCAGAAATGAAATAGAAAAATCGCTGATTTATTTTCACTAAAGTAGGATTATTTCTTTTTATTTGCATGTCAGAAGAGTTTACATACCTTTACTTTAGTTTGTACTTTTGAGAAAACTTTTCCAAAGAATGTTGCTGCTTCAGCAAAATGTGAACTTTTGGTCCTGAAAGGAAGTTTCTGGCTTTTTTTAAGGAAGCAGAAATCCAAATATTCTAAAAATATTCACACCTCATTTGAAGATGCAGACAATGGCTATAACACATATGCTAGACAGAGAGCTTCCTGAACTAAAACCAGCATCACAAAAAAACACATACATTGGGCCGAACAAATAAAAGCTAGTAGTTAAAGAGTAAGTTAGTGTCAATGTATTTAATTTACTACAACTGGCTTGAAGCATGTCCTGTGATGTATGGGAAAGAGTAAGATTGAAAATAGGGAGTTCAAATAACAAATATTTAAAAAAAAAAGGCAAAATAATATACATTTAGATAGAACAATATTGATATCAGTAAGCCCATTTCAGGCTGCTCTCTGAAGCAATTATTAAATATGCTCTTCTTGTACTAAACTTTATTAATGCAACACATTTTTCTGAAAATACAGATGCCAAAACGTTATTCTAAATTATCTAAAAGCATTGTTTGAATATTTTATATTTGCTGTAGAGTGAGAAAATACTTTTTATGATTTGACTTCAGGATGAAAAGGGTGTAGTTTTGGAAGGCTCCATTCATGACACAAAGCTGGGAAAGCCAAATGTGGACACCTGAATGATTTACCGAAACCTACATGGATAAGTAAATGAAGAAAGCCAATAATCCCACAACAGACACACAGTGCAATTGTCTACATCTTCCATGGATCTTGTCTCTTTTATGAAATCAGCTGAACCATGATGGGACTGGAATCTTTCTCTTTAGAAGGGATTGGCCAAGGTCCAAGAATGTGCTGGCATTGATGGTTGATATAGATAAGGATTACTTGTTCTTAAAATTTAAAATCATTAAAAAATGGAAAGTCATAGAGATTTGCATTTTTTTCTTGCTGTGTTAACTTTTACTCACTCCTTTAAGTCCAATTGGGCAAGCACCAATATGCAAAGACAGAAAGAGATGGTCTAATCCAGGACTAAGGTACTCTCTCTGCATGATGGATTTTTAGGGAAGTTTTATATTGTAGATCAAATTTGCTGTTGCAACTTAACTTGAAAGAAGAATTGTTTTCTAATTTTATCTTCACATGAAGGAGGAAAATAAGTAGTTTTGGACCTAAACGTTGACCTTTCATGGATGTTGCTGAGTTCTTCCAGCATCCTGTGTGTTGCTTCAGGTAGTTTTTGACATGACCTTTGCTGATCGTTGTTACATGACTGATGTATTCCTGCAAATATTGAGCAAAGGGAGTTAGGAATATAGCATCACAAATCTGATTATTTCTTTCAGGAGATACTCTTCAGTTACCCAATAAATTCATACAATGAAAACCAACTGCAATCCATTTTGAAATAATTAAAGTTTAAGATATTAATTAGATAAATAATTTCAAGCCAAGTCTTTTGTCATCTAATTGTACAAGTACAAACCAATGAAACAGTGTTCTCCGGTCCTTGGTGCAAAAACATGCAGATACACAACCAGACATAACTCACATACAGACAAACAATACATATGCAGGACAAGTATTACCTCTATACAAATAAATAAATATTGGTTTGTATAAATGAGTCTTTTGGATGGTTAGTGTTGGCAGTACCTTTAGTCGTTCAGCATTCTCATTGCCCATGAGAAGAAGCTGCTCCTCAGCCTGGTGGCGCTGCCTCTGATCCTCCTGTCTCTCTTCCCCAACAAGAGCAGCTGAAACATGCTGTGAGCAGGGTGGAAGAGGTCCTCAATAATTTTACATGGTCTCTTCAGAAAATTATACTAGAAGATCACATTGATGGGGGGGTGGGGGGGGATAGAAACTCCAGTGATCCTCTCTGTGAATTGACCTCCAATCTATTTATCTGCAGAAACCATACCAGACTGTGATGCAGTTGGCCAGGATGCTCTCAGTGGAGCTCCTATTGAAGGTTGACATAATGGTGGCTGGTAGTTTCAGTCTTCTCAGGAAGTGCAGTCGCTGTTGTACCTTCCTGACAAGTGAGGAGATGTTGAACGTTGATGATAGGTCACTAGTGAAGTTAACTCCAAGGAATTTGGTGCTCACCACTCTCTACACTACAGAGTTATTGCTGTGTAGTGGAGAATGGTCATTCCTGGTCCTCTAGAAGTCCACGATCATTGCCTTTGTCTTGTCCACGTTGAGACTCAGGGTGTTAACTCTTGCACCATTTCATGAGATTTTCCACCTCTTCTTTGCAGTGCAACCCATTGCTGTTACTGATGAGGCCAACCACTGTTGTGTCATCTGCAAACTTGATGACATTGTTGGAGCTGGATCTGGCAGTGCAGTCGTGAATCAGTAATGTGAACAGGAGTGGGCTGCGCCAGTGACAGTGCTCGACGTTCTGCATTACGAGGACCAGGATCTAATTACAGAGAGGGTGTTGAGTCCCAGCCTCTGGAGAATGATTGTATTAAACACTGAGCTGAATTCAATGAACAGCAGCCTGGTATACTAGTTATCGCTCTTCAGGTGGATTAGGACAGAGTGAAACCACAAGGCTATAGCATTGCTTGTGAAATGGTTTCTCCTATAGTTCTATAGGCAAAATGAAATGGGTCCAGCAACTCTGAAAGGTGTGCTTGGAGCATTTTATAATGATGGAGGTCAGTTCCACATGGTGCAGTAATCGAGGCCTATTATTGTCACCCTCTAGGGTACTGGGATGATGGTGCCTGTCTTGAACCTTGTGAGAATGATGGACTTCTGAAGAGAGGTGTTGAAGATATCTGTGATAACCTCCATCAATTGGTCTGCACAGTTCTTCAGTATCTGACCAGGTAAGGTGTCTGATCCTGCCACCTTAGATAGGGTTCTTTTCACCTTGGCTGAGCCATGTGGGGTGCCCATTCATTAGGGGGACATGGAGCTTTATTTGATGTCATCCTATTATTCTCATCAAACCATGCATATGAGGCGTTCAGTCTGTCTGGAAGGAAACCATCATAGTCCTTAATTCACAAGGTTGACTTGTGATCTGTAATAGTCTTGATCCCTTGCGTTGTGCGCCTCATGTTGCTGATGTCACACAGCTGTCTGTGGATCTTCGGTGCATACCACAGCTTTGCCTTTTAGATTGCAATGGAGAGTCCAGCCCTGGCTGATCTTAGTGCCATCCTACACCCTGTCCTAAAGGCAGTATCATGAACTCTTAGAAGGGACTGGACCATTGCATCCAACCATAGTTTCTGGTTACCCCTGGTTGTGAAGCATTTGATCTCAGTGGCATCCTCAATCAACTTGCTGATGTAGCCAATCACTGAGCTTGCACATTTCTCTATGTTTACATGACATGTGTGGGTGGCCACCTCCCTGAAACAGTTCCCGTCCATGGTCTCAAAGCAATGCACCCTCCCCCCCACCACCATCACCACCCTCCCCCAGCCATGCCCTGATCTCCCCAATGAAATGACCTAGTTTGCTTTGCCACCCATCTGTATGTTAGGGTTAGTAGCACCCCTTTAGAATCTGAAAATTTATTAAATCCTTTCATTACTTTCAGATGTAGATTTATTTTCCTGGAATAGAATCCAAATTTGTAAAACTTTCCAGTGAACTTTTCATTCTGTGTCCATGAGCTCCCTCGCTATGAACAAGATGAGTCTTTAAGTTTTTGAATTACCTACAGCATCCATCAATTTATCTGGATAAGACCAAGATTTTTTATTGTATCTTGGTATATGAAGAGAAAAAACGATTAAACAAAATTGAAGTTTTGATAGTCGATTTAATTTTTCAATTGACATTTAACATGCATTTTTAAGTTAGATGATACAGGAAGGATTGTTAAAGTTTTCTAATTAGGATATGAAAACAATAAGTTAACTCTCATGAAATTACTCTGATATCCATGACCCTTACCTCAATACAGCAAAGCAAAATCATCACTGGTGAATAGTCACAATCTTTTCCCCAGGGTCTAAGATGAGAGGGCACCATTTTAAGGTGTATGGGGCGGGGGAAGATTTAAAATGGCCCTGAGAGGCAACTTTTTCCACAAAGAGGGTAATGTGAATATGGAATGAGCTGGCAGAGGAAGTGGTGGACGTGGGCACAATTACATCCTTTCAAAGGCATTTGGCCAAGTACATGAATAGAAAAGGTAAAAGGTAAAGATAAAGGTTCCATTATTGTCACTTAATACTACATTTAGAATGTAACATACATGAAATTCTTTTACTTTTGTCCACCGTAAGCAAGACAGAGAGTCACCACTTTGTCCAGCCCCCCTTACAGAAACCTACAGGGCCTGGTGTTCCCAGGCGGTCTCCCCTCCAAGTACTGACCAGGCCTGAGCCTGCTTCGCTTCCAAGATCCGACAATTTTAGGCGTATTCAGTTTAGAAAATTATGGGTCAAGTACAGGCGAATGGGACCGACTCAGGTAATTTGGTCACCTGAGATCAATTGGGCCAAAGGATCTGTTTCTGTGCTACATAGCTTATATAAATCTATGATTGTCTGAATTATCAACTGTCTCCAATAATTTTGGTATGATTTTTTATTAGCTGCTGGGCACACCAATCTCTAATTGTGAATCCTTTTGGAGGCAAGAAGAAAATAACGATTTAACAACTCTGGGGATTTGAATATTCAAAATATATTGAAACAATAGACACATTGATGAATGTCCATTTCATCTAAAATTTAAGGGGCATGGAATAAACTATATAATGTATTCATTTATATCTGGGTGATGTTAATATTCATCCAATAGCATTCTGATGCTGAGAAATATGATTCTGTTGAAGATTTCCAGCATGATTTGAGCAGGAAATCCAGTCTGAGTCTATTCGAGAGGGAAGAAATATACAAAATTTATTTTAATCACATTTTCCCCTTCTGCCAGTTTGGAAGTTAAAGATTTCTATAATATAATCTCACAAATACAGTGTCTGACAATGAATGATGTGACAAATGTGTACGAGAGATCTACAGGGAGATTGCAATAATAATTAACCAGTAGAATTTCAGAAGTCAATAGCATAATACTAACAAGCAATTAAAAGCATTAAAATAAAATAAATTCATTCAAATATATACCCTTTCCACAGGTAAAACCCAGGATTCTGTTGACATCGTGGCTAAGGGAAAAAACAAACAAATGCTGGAGAAACTCAGCAGGTCAAACAGTGCCTTTATGTAGCAAAGGTAAAGATTCATCACCAATGTTTTGGGCTTAAGCCCTTCATCAAGGTGTGGGAGAACATTAGAGATGTCTGAACAAAAGGAGGTAGTAGGGGAGGGGGGGTGGTGAGGGTGGGAGATGATAGGTGGAGGGCGGGAAACACCGTGGTGGGTGGGGGGGTGGGGTAGGAGTCTAGGCTAGGTGGAGAGAGAAAGGAAGTAGGAATGGGAATAACTAATTAAGGGGGGGGGGGGAGGAAGGAAAAAGGCAAGCTGATTAGTGGAATGCACTGAACTCAATGTTCATGCCCTGGAATTCGAGGATGCCCAGATGAAAAATGAGGTGTTGTTCCTCCAGTCTGCGGGGTGGTCAGGGTGAGGTAGTGTGAAAGGCCATGGACAGACATATGAGCTTGGGAATATGACTTAGAATTGAAAAGATTGGCTAAGGGGAGGCCGCTTTTGTTGTGGACGGAGAGGAGTTGCTGGGCGAAGCGATCTCCTAATCTGCAACAGATGTCCCCGATGTAAAGAAGGCCACAGAGGGTGCACCAGATGCAGTAAATGAGTTCTTTGGAGGTACAGGTGAAATGTTCCACAGGGTCACCATTTGTTTGTCAGGCCTTCCAGTCTAAAGTTTAGAGTGCCCCCCGTTCTTCTCTTTAGCAAAGGCAATGGGGAGTTTACATTCTTTGGCATCTGACTTCCAGCTCATATAGGACTTGTTTCTTTCCTGTTATAACACAGAGGGAAGATATTTGGCCCATCAGGTTCATGCTAGCTCCCAGCACGGCAATCTCTTCAGTCCTGTTTCTCCTGGTAGTCTTGCTTTCACAATGTAAGTACTATTAATTAATCTCCTACTAGGGCCTTGTAGGCACCACACAAATCAATCCTGGAGCCAGCAATTCCAGTTGATTACTGAAATGGGTGGCATACATCTGGAAGACTAGATCACCAAGGTTACTTGCATGGAATCAAAAGGAAGGGGGGAAACTATCTGGCAGTCAGATTGTAAGCCCATTATAAAATGGTCAACTGGGAAGTGTTCCAAGGGATCTTCAAATGATATTATTTATTTTTCTTTTGTTACAACTTATTTTCTTTAAGGGAACAAAACATCCTGCCATGTCTAGTGATAAGGCACCCAGTGCAGCTGCCAACATTGTTGAACATTCTGCTACTCTTAAGCAATTCACCTCACTGCATATGAGAGAAAAAAATCTTTGACTGGCAAAAGACTAAGAGGCGCTTTTCCTTAAGCTCACTCCTGTGCTTTTCTGGCAACGTTAAGTGAAAGCAGTCAATGCTAGAAACACATAGCAGATCAGGCAGTATACATGGAAAGAAAAACAGAGTTAGCCCTTCAGGTTGATGCTAGTGTAAGGGGAGAGAGGCAGGAACATGTGCCTTTCTCGTTATGGCCAATGGTTGATCTCTGCTCTACTGAGATCTCACAACGTATGTGACCCTAAGTCACTGTGAGACATAGGCTCATAAGTCTGAGGAGATGGCCCCCTGGAAGTGTTTGTTCCAAATTTTTCATTCAGCACTGTGAAAGCCATCTACATCACATGTAATGTTCAAAGTAATTAAACTTAGTCAGATTCCTTTTGAGAACAAATTGTCGAATATCTGAGGTGCTTTAATTCATGGTTGCTTGATAATTCTGTGTGAAATTTACTCCTAGTTTGATTCTGATTCAAGAGTGCAGCTAATAGGTGGCATGCTATTGATTCAATTTCTGCCAGGTAGGCAGAATTAGGTATCATACACCTGAATGACATCATCAAATGGAAAAATGATGCCAGAAAGCTGAAAGTCGCAAAGACATGAGTCCAATTCCTTGAAGGACCAAGCCTGAATCAGATTATATACACACATGTGTGAAAACCTGCAACAGTAACTTCATGGCTTATTTGCACATTTTAATAAAGGGTGCTAGGTTCTGCAATTATCAGGCAACCATGTTAGTATAAACTGGGGAATAGAGTTGCAGGGCAGATGGGAAAGCTGCATGTACTAGGGAACAATGTCTCATCATACACTGGGGAAGGGGGGATGGGGTGGGGGGTTGGTGAGGGTTTACTGTAGGAGTCTGCCTGTCCCGCATCGGACTTGTCAGCCACAAACGAGCCTGCAGCTGACGTGGACATTTACCCCCTCCTTAAATCTTCGTCCGCGAAGCCAAGCCAAAGACTGTAGGAGCCCACATCCTTTGGTCTGCTTCCAAATTGCTTTTCTGCAGTACAATTGCCTTGGCCAAAAGCAAAGTCAATAGTCTTTCTTAAAAAAAACCTGCCCTAATATATGAGTACCTTAACTAAATGGATCTGTAAACGAGATAGACTCGTGCTTATCACAACTCTGCTGCTGACACGCAACTCAGTTGTGTGTCTGTCTGACAATCATCAAAACAACAGCAAAGAGCAGGAATACACAGCTTTGCCTATTAACACTTAAGCACAAGATGTGACAGTAAAGTACTGGAGACCCCATCAAAATGAAAAAAAATATTATGGTTACGGAGTTAATCGGCATGAGATTAAGTAGCACACATCTTTGTCTGTGTCTTTTTCATAATTAGTTTACTACCATGACTATTACAGAAGCTGTGTTTTATCTGCTTAATCCAAAGGTGACAATCTTCGTTTCAGTCAGACCAATCGAGTGTCACATTTATTCAAAGCAGATTTTTATGCTATTTATCTTAGGTGACAAAAGTGAAGGTTGGAGTTTGCAAAAACATAAGGAACGAGGGTTACAAGAATGAAAACAACCTTAGTGGACAAAACTGAAACACAATTCAACTGGAAGATTACAAAAGATAAAAGATACAACTAAATAATATACCATTAAATATTAAGTAGCAAATATTTAACACATGTTCAGCAACTGTAATTTTAATTGACAATTTTATCTACTACTTATAATTATTTTGTTTGTTTTGTATCATTGCTGCATTTTAACGTGAATTAAATTTTATTGAGTGGACATAATGATAACATACACAAGTCTGTTTCAATTCCAATATTTAAAAAAAACTTTACAAACATGATTATTTTATGAATATTTAATCAAGATCAGGCCATAAAGAAAGGAGAATATGGGGCAAGGATGAAGATAGTTAAGTCACACAGGGAAATTAACATCCCTACTGATGGGATTACAAAACTCTCCAGCCATGCAAAGAAAATGATCCTGCAGAGTAATACAGAAATAAACTGCAGTGGTGTTAGAGTGATACAATGTTCCTGCAAATAGCTCAAAAGGCCATAGAAGCCCATTGGGCAATGGTCAGGCCAAATGTATTTAGAATCATGAAGGAACAGGAGAGATGGATAGTCTGATTACTTAGCAACAATTGAGCTGAGTAACATAATACTGATCTCATCTGGATGTTTGTGAGAAAGGACATTTGGTTGCTTTAACATTCTCAAAATCTCAGTGCCATCACAAGCCATCCTGTGATTGGATGAGGATATGATCTCCCTCAAGGAGTATTCCGCCCCATGAAGGATACAGAGAGATATGTGTTGGCATTTGCCCTGTTCATTGCATTCAGATTGGTAATATGAAACTGTGACCAACGATTTTCCCTGGACTGACACTGATTCAGGAATGTATCATCTGAAGATGACAAACAACCAGTTCAGTCATAGAATCCCTGTGGTCTGCCTGAAGCCTGCTCGTCTTCCAACAGAAGAAGCCTTCCTTGAGCAGGATTTAGAGCACACATGTCAAACTCAGGCCCGCGGGCCAAATTTGGCCCGTGATATAATTATATTTGGCCCGCAAGATCATATCAAATATGTATTAGATCTGGCCCGCTGGCCGCCGCGCCAGTATAGCACATGCACAGCTAATACTACAAATCCCAGAATGCTTTGCAAATGCATTGGCGCCGGCCCGTCCGCCCGCTAATCGCCCCCACCTCCTCTCTTTACTTTCATTAGCATCTGCGACCTGTCGCCCAACTCACATGTAATAAACCCCTTACAAAAAATGGCCAAACGAAAGACAGAAAACAGGACCTTTCAAGACAGGTGGGAGGCAGACTATATGTTCATCATTTTAAAAGACAAACCTGTTTGTCATTGAAGCAAGTTGATATTTTTTTGACTTGTTGGTTTGTGAAAAAAAAAATTTAAAAGGAGCTTAAAGGCTATAGAGAAATATTATTTATTGAATATTTTATTTCTCATTTGTTAATGCTTCTTCTGGAAAGAGTTTAACCAAAACTATTATTAAACATTTATTTTAATAAGAAAAAGTTTAACATTACATATGTTGAAAGAAGAGAAAACATGTAGATGTTGTTGAAAATTTTCAATAAATATTTAGTTTGGCCCACGACTTAGTCCAAGTTTTTAATTTTGGCCCTCTGTGAATTTGAGTTTGACACCCCTGATTTAGAGCATAGCATATGGTAATCTACAACACAGGATAAGCCCTTCAGCCCACAGTGTTGTACTGACTTAATTATCAACTCCAACAACACCTAGAATTTCTCCACTGAATAACTCTTCAATTTTCTCTGTTCCATGTACCTATCTAATAAATAATCTTATTGTCACTGCCTCCACTACCCTTTCTGGCAGCACATTCCATACATCCATCACTCATAGATTCCCCATCTGCTTGCCCTTAAGCACCTTAAAACTATATTCTTTGGTGTTAGCCATTTCTGATGAGAAAAAAAAACCTCTGGCCATCCACATGATTATTACCTCTCATCATCTGATACACCTTATCAGGTCATCCTTCATCCTCCATCACTCCAAGGAGAAAAGACAAAGTCATTCGACCTGTCCTCATAAGGCTGCTCACCATTCCAGAGAACATCTTGAAAACCTCCTCTGCATTCTCTCTATAGCATCCACATCCTTCCTATCATGAAGTGACTAGAACTGAATTCAATATTCCAAGTGGAGTCTAACTAAGGTCTTATATAGCTGCAATATTACTTCATGGCTCTTGAACTCAGTCCTATGGTTAATCAAGGCCAACATGCCATATGCCTTCTTAACAACACTATTAACTTATGTAGCAGCTTTGAGTGTCCTATGGATACAGACCCAAGATCTCTCTCACTTCTTCCACATTACTCAGAGTCCTTCCATTAACATTGCATTCAATTTTCAAATTTGACCAACATGAATGAACCATTTTACACTTTTCTGGGTTAAACTCCATTGCCACTTCTCAGCCCAGCTCTGCATCCTCTCAATGTCTCTCTGTAACATATGGGAAGTGTCCAGACTACCCACAACACCACCAACCTTCATGTCCTGGTGTTAATGTTTTTTCTTTTGTTGATGGTGAGGAATGGAGTCTTGGACAACATGATGATATTGATCAGTTGGGGAGATTGGAAATATTAGATGGAAGTTAATCTCCTTAAGTACAAGGTGATGCATATTTTTAGGTATAATAAGATTAGGATACTTACAATTAATGATATGGCCTTAGGGAATATTGAGAAAAAGGAAGAACTTGGTGTAAAAGTCCCAGGATCCTCAAAGGTGCAGCCTCGATAGATAAGATGGGGCAGAAGGCATATGGAATATTCACCTTTATTAGCAAGCACACAAAATGCAAAAGCAAAGGAATAATGCTATATCATTTAAAAAAAACTTTGGTTCCGCCACAAGTGGAATACTATGCACAATTCTGGTCACCAAAATGTTAGATTATTACACTGGAGAGGGTGCAGAAGAGATTCAGCAGGACATTGCTTGGGTCAGAATGTTTGGGTTATGAGAACAGGACTAAATTCTATTGTGATCCTGTACTTTTGCACCCCTCCGTTATCTGAGTTCCCTGTTACTAGGGCAAGCATGAAGTTTTTTTTAGACTGGGAAGAAAGTACAAAGAATGACAACAAATTGTCAAAGATAGAGGTAGACAATAATGAACTCCCTTACAAGTATCCAAGTGCCCATCTGATGCAACAACATTTTGGAGTATAATTTTCCTTCTCCATTTGTGACTTTTAAAAACTCTCACTATGACCTTAATAAATTTAAAAACACTGCCTCACCTTGCTTTTCCCCTATAGTGCTTAACAGCTCCTTATTGAATTCTGTGGTCAAGCATCGCACTGGATAGGTACTGGATTGCAGTTTACCGAGCTGCAAGCTCTATATAATTGGCTCCTTTCCAAACTTGGGAATTCAATAAGTTGCAAATGCTGAAAATCTGAAGAAGTTACTGAAAATGCTGGAATTACTCAACAGTATTTCCAGCAATGTCGGTTTGTATTCATTTCCAAATGCACCATATTGCAGGATCATTTCCAGTTAAATGAATTTCAAATCAATACATTATGGGCATTTATGCTACTTTTTAAAAGATATATAACGTATAGCACCTTGGAAATTCATCTGCACACAATGTAAAACAAGTGAGATTTCCTTATTTCCTAACATGCTTTCTCTAGTCTCCAGCTCACCCAAATGAGATCAAAAATGTTGAAAATTTTCTCTAGTGAGAATTTCAACTGCACTGTTTCATATTGGCCTTGTATGAAGGTTATATCTCCCCAAAATGGTGCATGTAAACTTTGAAGCCATTACACTGCTCTTTATTTATAGTGTATCTATGTATTGACACAGCTTGAACTTCAGTCATTGGATGATAATTTGCTAATTTTCTTTTCCTCTGATTGACCTTGACATGTTCTTCCTTTGTCTCTTTTTCCTGAAGACATGTCTAAATGGTGTATTGCCATATATCCCAAAACTTGGCTTATGAATGTTTAAAAATGGACCTGTAACAACACACCCAATTCCATTCTCAGATGGTATCTATCAACACAGGCTCTCTGCAACAGTGCTTATTGGATGTCAATTAAAAAAAAACTTTTCAACTTTTTCTCCACTCAATAGAATATAGAAATGTACTGCTCAGTAACGAGCTCTTCAACCCATGATATGCTGACCTATATATACCTATTCCACCTTAATCCTAACCCTTCCCAACTTTTCAGCTCATGTCCCTGTGCCCATCTCAGAGACTTTTAAATGCTCCATTTTCACCCCCTCCACCACTACACCCATCAATGCATCCCAGGCACCCACCACTCTCTGTATCAAAAGCTTACCTCTGACATCTCCCCTAATCTTTCTTCCACTCACTTTAAACAGATGTCCTCTGGTATTTGCTGGTTTGCCCCAAAGGTGTCGGCTGCCCATGATATCTATGCCCCTCAATCTTAAATATCTCTACTGTTACCTTCCATACTCTGTCGCTCTAAAGCTTGGTCAGTCTTTCTTCATAAAGACATGTTCTCCAATTCCTGCAACATCCTGGTAAATTACCTCTTCACTTTCTCTCTAAAACTTCCATGATTTTCCTGTAATGAGATGACCAGAACTGAACACAATACTCTTAGCGTGCTCTAACCAGAGCTTTAGAGAGCTTCAACATTATCTTATGGCTCTTGCACTCAATTCCCCAACTAATGAAAGCCAGCATACCATTTGCCTTCTTGACAACCCTATCAGCTTGTGCAACAACCTTACCAGATCTACAGACTTGGATTCCAACCAAGATTCCTTTGTTCCTAAGAATCCTGCCATTAACCATGTAATCTGCTTTCAAGTTTGACCTTCCAAAGTGCACTTCTTCATATTTTTCCAGACTGAATTCTATAACCTGAGACTATAATCTGACAAAAACTGTCAGTTTTCTTCTGGTTGGTGTGACACATATATCATTCACAGTTATGCTTCACTAAGATGGTTTCCCTAGTGCCTACCAGGCAATACCAAAGAAAGAGTTGAGAAAACATTCTTTCTCATCCTATTTGTGTGCACAAAAGATATTTTTAAATTATTTCTAGAGG